>NW_006921637.1:9445366-9448409 GCF_000298275.1 Orycteropus afer afer | reverse complement strand
TTGGACTTTTTCTAATTGTCTTTAACTTCAGGTTGAATTTGCATATGAGCAGTTGATGGTCTGTTCTACAGTCAGCTCCTGTCTTTGTTTTGGCTGAAGATATTGAGCTTTTCCATTGCCTCTTGCCACAGATGTAGTCAATCTGATTCCTGTGTACTCCATCTGGCAAAGTCCATGTGTATAGCTGTCCTTTGTGTTGTTGAAAAAAAGATATTTGCAAGGAAGAAGTCGTTGGTCTTGCAAAATTCTATCATGCGATCTCCAGAGTTATTTCTGTCACCAAGACCAAGTTTCCAACTACTGGTGATCCTTCTTTGTTCCCAACTTTTGCATTCCAGTCACCAGTGATAATTAACACATCTTGATTGCAAGTTTGGTCAATTTCAGACTGCAGAAGTTGATAAAAATCTTCAATTTTCTCATCTTTGGCTTTGGTGGTTGGTGCCTAAATTTGACTAAGAGTCATTAACTAGTCTTTCTTATGGGTGTATGGATATTTTCCTATCACTGACAGCATTATACTTCAGGAAAGTGCTGGAAACATCCTTTGTGATGATGAATGCCTTGCCATTCCTCTGTAAATTGTCATTTTCAGCATAGTGGGTCATATGGTTGTCTGATTCAAAATGGCCAAAAACAGTCCATTTCAGCTCACTAATGCCAAGGATATCAATCTTTATGCATTCCATTCCATTTTTGACAACTTCCAATTTTCCTAGATTCATACTTTGTACATTCCATGTTCCTATTATTATTGGATGTCTGCAGCTGTTTCTCCTCAACGTGAGTCATGCCATGTCACCAAATGGAGGTCTCGAAAGCTTTACTCTGTCCATATCAGTAAGGTTGATCCTGCTCTGATGATGCAGCTCTTTTCTACTCATATTTTGACAACCTTCTGACCTAAGGGGCTTGTTGTCCTGCACTGTATCAGATAATGTTTCCAGGCTATTCACAAAGTTACACAGTAATGTATCAGACAGTGTTTTTCTGCCATTCATAAGGTGTTCCCTGGCCAATTCTTAGAGAGGTGGATATTGGAAGCTGCCATTTGAACAGAACAAGGGGACACTGCATGGTTGAAAATCAAAAAGGGAATGTGTCAGAGTTGTGTCCTTTCACTGTAGTTATTCAATCTATATGCTGAGCAAATAATCCAAGAACCTGAACTATATGAAGAAAAACATGGCATCAGAATTGGAAGAAGTATCATTAACAACCTGTGATATGCTGATGACACGACTTTGCTTGCTGAAAGTGAGGATGACTTGAAGCACTTACTGATGAAGATTGAAGAATAGTCTGCAGTATGGATTACATCTCTATAAAGAAAACAAAAATCCTCATAACTGGACCTATAAGCAGCATCACAATAAATTGAGAAAAGATTGAAGTTGTCAAAGAGTTCACATTGCTTGATTCTACAATTGACAACAATGGATCAGTAGTCAGGATATCAGACAACGCATAATACTCGGCAAGTCAGCTGCAAGGGACCTCTTTCAAGTGCTGAAGAGCAAAGATATATTGCCTCATATGCATGTGAGACCTGGACAACGAATAAAGAAAACCGAAGAAGAATTGATGCTTTTGAGCTGTGGTGCTGACAAAGAATGCTGAAAGTACTATGAACTGCTAAAAAAAAAAACTAACAAATCTGACCTAGAGGAAGTACATCCAGAATGCTCCTTGGAAGCAAGAATGGCCAGACATCATCTCACCTACTTTGGTCATGTTGTCAGAAAGGGCCATTCCCTGGGGAAGGATATCATGCTTGGTAACGTGGAGGGTCGATGAGATGGGCACTAGTATAGAAGGGATTGCAGAGCTGACACGAGACTGGACAGTGTTTTGTTCTGATATGCACAGGGTCACCATGGGTCGCAGATGACTCTAGGGCACCTAACAAAAACAGTGCCTATGGCATTTGACAACTAACCAGGTGGACAGTTCAAACCCACCAGCAACTGCGTGCAAGGAAGATAGGGCAATCTACTTCCATAAAGATTTATTGCCTCAGAAACCCAAAGAGGATTGTTATGAGTCAGAATCGACAAGATGGCAGTGGGTTTGGTTTTGGTTTAAATACTAAGTGAATGTACTATAATTTATTTTAAACTTTCCCCTTATTGAATGTTTATTTCCTACTTTCCATACTTTAAGGCAATTATTTTTGCACTCTTAAAATTCTATGTTGTTATTTAATATGTATATAATAAGCATTTTTCCATCATTATTACAGAGTTAATAAAAATAATTTCAATTAAAATATATAAATTATTTATTTATAGCAGATTCCTAGAAGTGGAGTGATTGGGTCATCGATTATGAACAATTTAAAATTTTGCTACATGATCTGAAATCCTTTTCCAAAGTTTTCACAATCACTATCAGACTACACATAATTTTAATAATCAGAAATTATATGTTTGGGAGGAAATGTAAAGTCATAGTTTAAATTTATGTAATTCAGTTTAGAGTTCATATTTGTTTTAGGCTTAAGATGAGGATTGAGTGATTTGATTTCATTTAAGAGTATTTCAAATTCCTTGGTTCCATGTTCTGATTCTGTCTTTCTCTCTTCAAGTATCCTCTCAGTTGTACCTACTTGCCTACTAACACTGTTTTTTTCTACATTCTGTGACTTGTGGTCTCACCACCGCCATTCATTTTTTTTTCTCCAGATGTTCTTAGTGCCTCATTTATTTCATGCATGACTGTGTCTTATTCATTGTCCATTGTCTTAACTTCCCTGTTTGCCCTGTATTTCTACATCTTTTAATTACAGTGTTATGACTTCTGTTGTTGTTGTTGTTAAGTGCCGTCAAGTGGTTTCTGACTCATAGCGACCCCATGCACAGCAGAACAAAACACTGCCCAATCCCGCACCAGCCCCACAATCCCTGCTATACTCGAGCCCATCATCACAGCCACAGTATCAATCCATCTCCTTGAAGGCCTCCCCATCTTTCGTCGACCCTCCACCCTACCAAGCATGACATCCTTCTCCAGGGAATGGTCCCTTCTTACAACATGACCAAAA
>NW_006921637.1:9427101-9441866 GCF_000298275.1 Orycteropus afer afer | reverse complement strand
GCCCGTGCTTGCCTTGCTCCTGGAGACCCGGTCCCTCTCAGGAGGGTAACAAGGGAAAGTGTTCAGTGCAGATCAGTGAGTAAGCACAAGCCCGCCCGTGCTTACCTTGCTCCCGGTTACTAAGCACAAGCCCGCCCGTGCTTACCTTGCTCCCGGAGACCCGGTCCCTCTCGTTATGACTTCTAGGAGCATTTATATTAAAGTGTAAATGTACATGTGACTTTTATGCATTTTCTGTCTTCTCATCATTACTGCTATGGCCCATTGTGAACAAACTTCCCCGTGACTTACATGGCTTCTTGTTTAGCTGCATCCATATATCCTCAAAATTATATGTTGTTGTCACTAGATTTCTTTTGTCTTGTATGTACATTTACATTTTGCATATTAGATCTCACCAATTCTTACAAAACAAAACAAAATCCACTGCCATCGAATAGATTCTTACTCATAGCAACCCTATAGGATGGAGTAGAACTGTCCCATAGGGATTCCAATCTTTACAGAAGCAGACTGCCTCATTTTTCTCCTGTGCAGTGGCTAGTGGTTTTGAATGGCTGATCTTTTGGTTAACAGCCAAATATTTTAATCATTGCACCACCAGAGTTCCTTAGTACTTACAATAGCTCCCATTAACAGTTGTATTCTAATATGGTTGACCATTTGGGATATACACTGTCACCATGAGTTGCAATCAACTTGATGGCAACTAACAACAACAAAGTAAATGTAGAAAATGTTAAATCACATATCTAGATTATCTTATTATTAATGGACTCTGATATTGCTCAAGATCTCTAAAGTCTTTTAAACAGAGTATTACCACATCTAGGCATTTTGTTGTTATTGTTGGACATTAATTGAAACTTTTGTAGTAACCCTGAAGTTTGATTTAAATATATACTTTCTTTCCTTCAGGCTAAATTCTTTTTTGTATACCTTGTCTTTCATTATTAGTTGGGGAATTTCTACTTATACATGTGATTAAGTTTAATTCATTTGTGCTTCTCTTTTCCTTTCCCTTTATTACAAGATTACCTATTTTCTTTCTTCATTTTCTTGATATTGCTTATTACATTCTTTTAAAAATGTGTGACCTTTTATTTACCAACATTTTACTTGGTGCTGCCTTGACATGAATGACTAACTCACAACTCTTGCCCATAAATCCACTGCCATGGAGTCAATTTCAATTCATAGCTACCCTATAGGATAGAGTAGAACTGTCAGGTAGGGTTTCCAAGGCTCTAAATCTTTATGGAAGCAGATTGCCTCATCTTTCTCCAGTTGAGCAGCTGGTGGGTTTGGACCGGCAACCTTCTGGTTAGCAGCCAAATGCTTAACCACTGTGCTACTAGAGTTCCCTGTATGCCCAAAAGGAGCTTACAATTACTCAAGCAGACATGGAACACATCAGAATCATTATAATTCAAGGTGGAATTACTGTTTTGAGACCTTGGAGAAAAGACTGGCTTTCAGGAGAGAGTGGAAGGGAGAAGAAGGGTGGGACAGGAAGAATAGTGTGAAGAAAGACGATGGAGTTAGTCCAGTTGGCAGAAATTAGATTGTATATTGAAGAATAGAGAGGATGTAACTAGATCCAGGTCACAAAAGGGCAGAGTTTGGACTCTGCTCTGTGGTCATTTTGAGCAGAAAAGTAATGTAAAAAGGATACTTTTCTGGCTGGTGGGTGGGATATAAATGTGAAGGAGAAGCATTAGAGAACGAGAGATCTCCAAGGCTCAGTAGTTCATGAATCCAACCAATGAATACCATGTGCTTGCTGTGTGCCAGGCCCTGTGCCAGGAGCTGTGGAAACTCATCATCTCTGTCCTTATAGGCTTGCATTCCAGTGAGGGAGACACCTGGTGTCACAGATCTATGGTGGTCACAGTGGTGGCTATATACTTAACACACAACCCATGGCATTTGAACTCTCCTAAATAGTTTTCAGAGACTGTGGTCAGTGAGAAAACCACTATTCAGTGCTCTATTAGATGTCTGTGCCCCTAAAGGTATCCCTTTGACCTTCTAGGTAAGCCCTGTGCCCTCTTTCCTTTTGTTAGAATTCCTATTACATTGTTAGTTTGCTTGAGGTACAGCTGGAAATCCATGTTGGGAACTGACATTAGAATTTGCACACTGAATTGACCATATAAGAAAGATAGCCTGTGGAGTTTTGTAGACACAGTTCATCATTTGGTTCATGTCTTCTCAAAAATGACCTTCAGGGAGGACAAAGGTACTGACTGAGGAGCTGAAGCTGAGAATATTCTGCTGGGAAATCATCCCTTTGTGTGCAACCAATTATTGTCTCTGTTCCTACCCTGAGAAAGTCTACAGCTGACAATGATTTTTTTTCTTTTCTCTGGCCAGGAGTCTTACATCCTTTCTGAAGAACTTGGAGAAAAATGTGAAGCTATAGGCAAGAAGTTATTGTACTTAGAAGATCAGCTTCACACAGCGATTCATAGTCATGATGAAGATCTTATTCATATCCTTTTCATCTTGCAGATTAAACACCTTCTAAGTTGGTATTTTGTAAAAGACGATCTTAGGAAGTACCATTATCCCATGTCTCTGCAAATTGAAACAAATAGATGCAGCTGCTATTTATAGCAGAGCACACCTCAGATCTCTGATATTGTTCCATATTCATTGTTTCCTCTCTGGTTTTCAGTAAGGAATTAAATATTTTTGACTATTAAATATGACCATGAAAGAGTAAGCATGAATTTCAGACATACACACAATGAAACAAAAGCAAAATGCAGTTTTTCAATGGGCTTAGAGCTGGGTTTATGTGGCTATGAATGAAAGAATCTGAACCAAAACATGTGATGAGCTCAATTTTGTCAATTTTCTCAATACCAAGAAGCCAAAATCCATCTTCAAATATATAAATAAATAAAAAAATAAATATATATATATATATATATATATATATAAATTTTTTTCAGTGTGCAATTCTGAAATATAACAGGTAGCAGAGTATCAAAACATAGAATTTTGGACCATCCATTCTCCATTTCTAACTATGTGTAGACTCAATCTAGTCCTCAAGATTCCTAACAATAGGATATTCTTCCACTAGATTCAATATCCTTGGTGTCATATCTGCAAATTCCTTTATCAAAACTAGCTGCCAGTGAGAAAGATGGCATTAGAATACATTGGCTTAGGTATATATTCACACTAAGCACTATGTAGGAGCTCTGGTAGCATAGTGCCTAAGGCAGTTGACTGCTAACTAGAAGGTTCATGTTGAGTTCAAACCCACCAGCCACTCCTTGGAAGAAAGGTTGGGCAATCTACTTCTGTAGTGATACCGCCTTGGAAAGCCAAGGAGGAGTTGCTATGACTCGGGTCTGACTCGACGATACATAACAACAACAACAAGCACTATGTATTCCATTTTTACCTGATAGTTTGTTTGTCACAGGTTAGTTCTTTTGAGGGCAGATGGGTGGATACACAGATGGATGAAGGGATGTTTCCTCCCTTCTCTTTCCAGTTGTTTAATCACAAATTGGCAGTTCTGCAGCTAAAAACATTTCCCTGTTCATTCCTTTCTCTTCAGTAGTACTAGCTTTTATTAGAATGTATTTGTGGAAAATGTAGCTATTTTAGTCTCTGCTTTTCATTGCTGCCATACTTTTTAGCATTTCAATCCTTGCCAGAATTTATCGTGTGTGTTTGTTTGTGTGTGTATGTGTAAGTATCTTTGAATGGTCAGGGATTAATCTTAGTCACAAGTATTCAGAGCCATGATATAATGATGAATTCAATTTCTTTATTATGACCTTAAATCTTTGACCTTGCTTATTAAACATAGCAGGAAATTTCTTCAACTTAATCAGTGATTATTTTCACATTGCTGAAGGTGGTTCTTTAAAGGTAGACATTCTGTTCTTCGTAATTTTCTGCCTCTTGCAAAAGTAGTATTTAAGCAATTATTAGGAAGTTGCCCAAAGAAATGGTAGAAGAAGGATTAAATTTTTGTACTACGTTCATCGAGGTCACACAGATTTGAGCACTACTGAAGGGTCAAGTTTACCAGTGAATGGACGTATGACTATTTGTTTCTGGGGACATGGGAACAAAGAAGTGCAGAGAGGTAGTGGACATAAAGGAGGCTGTGGCCCCAGCATGGAATAGGGGATCATCCCTGAAGGGGCTGAATCTCACTCTGGCTTGAGTGAGTCATGTCACAGTCCTGAGAGCTGCAGTGATAGTCTGTGTTGTTCTCTTATTTTGAAGTGTTCTGGAAGGTTGGCTTGATTCCAGGGAATTGGATTTCCTCTTTAATAGAACTGAGGAGGCATGGAGGAGGCTGAGAGGGAACAGAGCAGTGTTTAAAAGAGACCCTTTTACTTTTCCCACAGCAGATCTAAGCAAGATCTAGTAGCACAGGATTATAGACAAGTTACAAAAACTCCTTTAGCATCAACTTCCTTATTTGCAACATCAGGATGCATACCTCTAGGGTTTTCATGGTGGTTAAATTAAGCTATATTCATAAAGTATGTTTAACATAATTCTGCTATGTAGTAGTTCTTGGTCTATCAGAGCTCTTATTATCTTGGGCAGAACACTATGTCCTCTAAATCCATTTGTTTCATCCTTTTAGAGGCTGTGTCACAAGTTCAAATAATATCACCCTTATTAGTAAGAGATTTTCAAGGTGTGTTGATTCAACTATTTTGTGCTAAATGCTTGAATGTATCAATCAGTAAGCACACAATGGCTTATATGAAAAATCATTTAGTTCTAATAAAAATGCTATAGATAGGGATTATTATCCTACTTGACAGTTGAGAAAACTGAGGCTTTGAGGTTACTTGGCCAGTGCAAGGTCATTTCTAACAAATGGCAGAATTCAGCTGCAAGCCCAGGCATCCTCCTTGGCGCATGAGAAGGAAGTTCTGCCTATAAGTAATTGGACATGTTTGTTCTGTGGAACATACAGTTACTTTTAAAATTTTAAGCTATAGTAAAGGTATTTCATTGAAGTGTAATTTTTTTTTTTCTTTTCTTTCTTTTAGAGAATTTTGTTGATCCTTGCTGAGATAACTGAGACATACTGGGACGGGTCAAAACTGGTTTACGTATCAAAGTTAGAACCCTCTCTCCTCCCAAAATCTACCCAACAATGGGGATTTCCACCTAGACTTTTCTTTGAAGCCCAGGCTATGTTGTGTTACTAATTAAGAATAAATGCATAAACAGTATCTTTGAATTTGTAGACAGAGACTCTTAGATTTGAGTGGAACATTGTGCCCTAAGATAGAAAAACGTATTTACTAGACTCTGTGGATGCACCTCTACACAAACCAAAGCCCTTGTTTCACATTAGAATTTATCTAGAGATTCAAAAAGGCTCCCAAACTCTTCCAACAAAACTCTTCCTGGTCTGTGTTTCCATTTTTGATCAAAGATACAAAGCTGAACATAGTTGAAAGAAACACATTGCCTCCTACAATACTAAAGAATTGCAAATGTAGTATTTTGTTTGATGCCATTAAGTGTTCTGCCAAAACCTACTATGCCTACAATACAGAATAAACCCAATTAATGTAAGTTCACATTAGAAAATTCAAGCCCTGGGTGCTATGGTTTATAATTCCTCCTGTAGAAAGCACTGTGTTCGTACAAGTCATGCATGTAAGTCAGCCTTGTCAGTGTGGTCTAGACAGAAAGGTGGGCTAGTGATTGGCAGTGGGGTTCAGTTTCCAAACAGGTCCCATTAGCAATCTGACTTAATATCGGAGTTATGGGGTAGTCTGCTGGGAGCCTTTTGTTTTTACATAAAAGCCACTGGTTTGACAAATCTGAGGAGAGGAGCAAACAGGTTATGTCTCTTCATCATCCTGACAGGTCCAGTAAATTACATATAGTATGACCAAATAATAGCACAAATGCATCAGCTTCCATGTAGTGAGTGTCTGAACACAGTCTGCACCATTAACTGGGAGCCAGTGGCATTACAGTGACTCACACCTGGTGTCTGAGGAGAGGACAGGAGTGTTACTTCACTGACAGTCAGTCTCAGGTTCCTGGGAGCATTCATTTGAATCCCTAGTACAATTTCACAGTCATTTTGGTTCTTAATTAACAGCTATGTTTTGATAGCTATTTTGAACATGTGTACTAATTCCTCCACATTCAAAAAGCTTTACCTGAAAACCATCTAGATGCTTATGCAAAGTTTTCTTATTTTTTCCTTCTTCAACATCTACAACACACTTTCAAAGAAAAAAAGTACACCTATGATTTGGACATTTTTGGCATGTTTCAACACCCAGGAAAGCCCCCAGGACAGTTCTACCTGCCTCTGATTAATAGGTGAGATGAGGCAGACTGATTCTATTTGCGGTTTTCTATTTACATCGATGTCTGGGAAACCCTGATGGCATTCTATTCGCCCTGCTTATTTGAAATGCATGGTGCCTGACTGATTCGTTTTGGTGGTGCATGATGGCATGCAAGGACTCTAAATACATCCAGGCACATGTACAAGTATCATATCTCTTTAGGAACATAATAAAAAAATACTTGTTTGGTTCAACTTTTTCAAATTGCACCAAATGTACCTCCAAATATACATATATATATATATCATATTTATTTCCTACTCAACATATCTACAAGGCTGACTAATAAGCTTCCATAATTAACATGTCCCAAAACAAATCTCCCCTCTACTTCTCCCCACCATTAAAACAAAACAAAACAAAAAAACCAAACTCACTGCCATCAAGTCAGTTCTGACTCATAGCAATCCCCATTGGCTTACAGAGGTGGTAAATCTTTACGGAAGTATGTTGCCTGTCTTCCTTCCAAGGAGTGGCTGGTGGTTTTGAAATGCCAGTCTTCTGGTTAGCAGTCAATGCCTTAGGCACTGTGCCACTAGTCTTCTCTATCTCAATAAATTACTAGTCTCCTTTCCTAGTTCATTGTTCAGATAAAAAATCTGGGCATCCTCCTTGATGCCTTTCTTTCACATTCCACATCCAATCTATCACCAGATGCTATTGAGTGTATTTTCAAAATATATCCAGTATCTGACTACTTCTCAGCACTTCCATTGCAACCATTTTGTCCAAGCCATGGTCTTTTCTTGCCTGAATTATTGCAATAAACTCCTAACTTGTCTATGTTCTGCCCTTGTTTCCTTTAAACTATTCTCAACATGGCAGCCAGAACAATCATGCCACCCCTCTTTTCCAAACCCTCCTCAGTTTCCAGCTCACTCCTCAGCACTTATCACCACAGGACATAGTGCATACATGTCCTTGTGTGTTTACTTTCTGCTCCTCTCACTAGTCTTCAAACTCCATGCCATCAGTGACTTTGTTTAGTTCACTCCTGTACTGCCAGTGCCCAGAACATATCTTGTTGTTGTTGTTGTTATGTGCCCTCGAGTCGGACCCGACTCATAGCGACCCCTCCTTGGGTTTCCGAGGCAGTATCACTACGGAAGTAGATTGCCCCATCTGCCTTCTGACAAGTGGCTGGTGGGTTTGAACCGCCAGCCTTATGGTTAGCAGTCAAGTGCTTTAGGCACTATGCTACGATATCCTAGCACATCATAAAAGCTCAGTAAATATTTGAAGATACGAATGAATGAACAAGGGTCTCTACATTGTCATTTCCTTCACTGGTTAATGGGAAAATGTTTAAGCTGTATTATTGTATAAATATGATTTAAATTTGGATGTAATACAGGTCCATTGGGACCTCTGGTAGCATAGTGCCTAAGGCATTTGACTGCTAACGCGAAGGCTGGTGGTTCAAACTCACCAGCCACTCCTTGGAAGGAAGATGGGGCAATCTATTTCTGTAGTGATATTGCCTTGGAGACCCAAGGAAGGGTTGCTAGGAGATGGTTCTGACTTGATGGCAGGTTTTTTTTTTTTTTTTACAGGTCCATTATGAATATTATAGAAGTACGGATTAAAAAGGATAAACCTCTCTCCAGTACTGATAACCAGAACTCACCAGTATGTCCTCATAAGACATTTTTTCTAGGTCTAAATGGTATATCTTTATAATCTCTCTCTCTCTTTTTTGCAAAATTAGAATCCTTCCATTCAAATTGTTCTACAATTTGACTTTTTTTAACTCCATATTTTTGCCTGAAGTTTTGCTTTTCAGTACTTCCAAAATGTTTTGGAATTCACATTTAGTAAGGAATAATGTAGATGGGTTGGCTAAAAAGAGGTATTTTGTAAATAAAAACATAAATTTAATTATTTTGATTAGAATGAAACTATAGGCTTATTGACTGAGGTCCAGGATTTCTGATGTTTGGACCTGCTTAGGAAGAACCTAGAGCATTTGTTCTATCTGTCAAGTTAGTAAACAAACCTTACATTTCCTGGTGCCTCACAGAAGGCACCATACTCCCATAAGGAAAAAAATACTGCTTTTAACTCTAACCCTGTGAAGATGGCAGTAGAATCTACATTTTACAAGTGAAACAAATAAAGCATTCAATGATGTGCCCAGTTTTCTACAGCTGGTGAGTTGCATCTCAAATCCAGATCTTCCAATTCTAAGTGTAGCAGAGATTGTTGTAGTGAGGGGCAAAAGTGTTTTTTGTTATTTAACAGTCCATTACTACAATGTGCTTCTCTCTTGTTTCTCTCCCTCTCTCTCTCTCTCTCTCTTTCTTGCTCTTTTTTTTTTTTTTTTTTTAGTTTTTTCTGCCACTGTCAGAAATTTTATGAGTTTTTTTCAAGAAGCATCTCACTTTGGCTCGATTTTTCTCTCTAAAACCTTTGTAATCATTTAGCATATTACAAAAAGCAGCATGTAGTCGCAGGCTGCATATCAAAGGTAATTAAACCTCAGGAGTTTGTCAGGATTCATAAACTGCTTAAGCTCCATGCTTGCTCTTTATAAATGTAGCATAACTTTGTGATTAAATTGTAGCCCAGTATTTGGTCTGGGACCACTTATGCTTTTGCTTATAAAGTCCTATGTGTTTTCACGAAAGATTAACCAAACTGTCCAAAGAAGTAGGGCAAAATGAAGCCTCTACAAAAAGGGAAAAAATGACAAATATTGGATTCCATCCTCCCTTGCATCCCCATCCCACCCTAGTTCTTCTCAAGTTCAAGTGCAAAACGCAAACCATCTTACCATATTTATGTAAATTATATACATGTTGAAGTCTGGTGAAGCTTCCAGAGAAAGAAAAGCTGCCAAAGGCTTTTCGGGGTGGTTCAGCATTTCTGTCTAGGAGAGACTCATTTGCATAACTCACATGATCCTCTGGCATTTTTGTCTAAAAAAGAAAGGGAAGCTTTCTACAGTCATAACCTGAGGGTGTCTTTTTCTCTTGACATTGTGTGACATTGTACTTAAATAAAGTAGCATTGTAGATGGCCTAAAAGCAGTAAGATCTCTGCAAGCTACTTTCCCCAAAGTTTTTGGAGTTTTCTCTGTATATGATCTAGTAACATTCAAGTGATGGGACCTAGTCTGATGATTTAACAGGAGTGTCAACAAATTTTCACTTTTCCTTTTGTTCCTGTGGGATGAAAGGATGAATTAGTTGTTTGTTAAATTACAGGATTTCAATCTCTTATCATGTACTTCTCTTAGAGTTATTCTGATCACAGTTACAAAAGGAGAGGGCAACAGAATCTTACTATGTGTAGACAGAAAAACTACTGTTGGTTAAACTTTCTCTGCTTAAAAATCCACAAGAGAGCCTGTTTCTTAACAGAATGACAGCCTTATTTATTATAGATTACTATTTGCAAAGTTCTCTATGATTGCTTTCTCTATGTGAGAAATCGCTTTACAGACTAGGAAATGAAAACCTCACTGGTTTAAGGGAAAACAAACAGAAAATGCAAGCCTACCCCCCTGTCCTACTTTATCAAATCTTGTGTACCCTGGAGGCTAGTACCTGGGAGTATAATAACAAAACACATCAAGTTTGAGCTTATAGAGGTTAAGAAGGCATCATTTCATTAAAAAACTGAGGTCCAAAGTGACTTGCACAAGCTTCAGGTCTGCTTAATGGCTAAGTAAGGACCAGAACTCATGAATCTGAATCCAATGTGCCTCTGAGTACCAATGTTGTTGTCGTTACGTACCATGGAGTCAGACCCAACTCATAGTGATCCCTCCTTGGGTTTACGAGGTTGTATCACTATGGAAGTAGATTGCCCAACCTTCCTTCCTCTGAGTCGCTGGTGGGTTTGAACCACCAGTCTTCTTGTTAGCAGTCAAGTGGCTTAGGCACAACTACCAATGGTGGCCTCAGATCCTTGCTCTCTGGAGGAAGTTCTGTTTTCAAGCATTCTGACACTTTGACCTAAAAGAGTACTTGGATCTGACAGCTGCCCCAATTTGGGGTAATTACATTGAACAACATCCTACTTGGCCATCTATCAGTCTAAGAGCTTCCTTTTCCTCTTTGAAACCTTACTTCAGGCAGCCAATAACCTCAAGCCTTGTGGAAATTACACTTGTTCTTAAAAGAAGAAATGTAAAATCTGTATTAATATTTAATTCTTATAATTTGGAAGAACTTGAAAATGCAATTAGATGGCAGTGCCCATCTGCTTCTGGCAGGCACACAGTGCTGGGAGCCCGCCTCGAATATTTTCCTTAACAACACGCACAGTCTCTCAGGACCGAGCTGCAGACGGTAAAGGAAACTCTTCAGGCCATGATCCTGCAGCTCCAGCCAGCCTGGGAGGTGGGCGAAAAGGAAGAGCATCATCTTGTGTCACAGCTGGTGTAGGAGGCGCCGGCCTGAGGCTGTGTGGGTGGGGGTGGGGACAGGGAACAAGTCTTCATCCTAGTCCTCGGAGCCCCTTTCAGCGGCCATTGTGCGTCTGATGTGACTCAGAGCCCTGACGTCTCCCTGCCCACCACACAGGAGCAGGCCACCTTCCTTCTTGGAGGATCAAATGAGGTTCTGCAAACTGGAATGCTGACTTTCCTTTTACAGAGCTTTTTGGCCAAGCTACTAATGGGAGTGTCCTGCTCTGGACTGGAAAACCTTATCTCAGTCCCAGTAGAGGAGAGTTTAGGTGAATTCTGCTACAAGAATGTCTCTTTTACTGGATGGTCTTGCTTTCTGCTGCAGTTAAAATCTTTTCTGGTTCAGAGCCTGTAGAAAGGGAGCCTAACACTAATCTCCCCTACTGTACCTGTTACACTGTCCTGGAAGCACATGATTAAACAAACAAATAAACCAGTTGTCATCTGGTCCACTTCAATTCATGGAGATCCCCTGTGTGCAGAGTAAAATTGTTCCTATAGGGTTTTCAAGGCTGTGACCTTTCAGATGCAGATGGCTAGGCCTGTCTTCACCAGTGCCACTGAATGGCTTCAAACCTCCAACCTTTCTGTTACTAATGGAGCCTTAACCATTTGCACCAACTACTCTGGGACTCCAGAGACACACGATAGGAGAGCTAATTAGCTCCAGAATCTGAAATTAGCTTTTCACCTTCCTTTTCCTATGATTTGACACTGTCTAGGAAGAATTAATATGAAATATTCCAAAAGGTATATTTTTAACGCAAAAGCCTCTTCATGATTTATGGCTCTTTGGAAGGATGAGTAGTGGCTCTACAGACAGGACCGCTGAGTGTCATTTGACAATTCACCTACAGTGTGTGCTGCAGAAAGGAGCATTGGTGGCCCAGTGATTAAAGTGCTCAGATGCTAACTGAATGGTCAGTGGTTCAAACTCACCAACTGTTCTACAAGAGAAAGATGTGGCAGTCTGCTTCAGTAAAGATTATAGCCTTGGAAACTCTATGGAGCAGTTCTATGCTGTCCTATAGGGTCACTATGAGTCTGAATCGACTCAATGGCAGTGAATGAGTTTGGTTTGATTTTTGGTAGGCTGGAGCAGTGAGGGGAAGTGGATGGGTTGGATAACATATATCAATTTTCAGGCCATTCCTGTTTTCCTCTTCAGTCAATGCCAGTGGAGCCAGGCAGGAATGGACTTGGAGACAGATCCTGAGCACAGGGCATTGTTGTATCCAAGCAGGGAAGGGCATCACAGGCCCCCGCTCTGCTGTACCTTTTGCCCAGTCTGGACCCCTGTTGAGGCAGCGGTAAAATAGGCTATGTCCCAATAGGGAGTCCCTCCCAAAGTACACTGAGAAAGATGACCCTCCCAGAGATGTTCCACAAGTAAAGGGGATCCTTTCTGGTGAAATTGGGAAATATGCCATGTCCATAATTCAAATGAGAGATCCACATGCATATTAGTGAATTAAAGTCTATGCAAGACCCTATACTAAAGAAATCCATTTGATTTTGTCCATTTGTCTATCCTGTAAGTCCCAAGTTTAATTGATCATGGATTTTTTTTTTTTTTTTTTTTACCCTCATGTAAAACCTAATTCTTTTTCACTGAGGTACTGTTAAGGAGCTCTGGTGGCACAGTGCCTAAGACATTTGACTGCTAACCACCATGTGCTCCACGGAAGGAAGATGGGGCAATCTACTTCCATAAAGATTTACTGCCTTGGAAACCCAATGGGGGTCACAAAGAGCAATGAGTCTGAATTGACTCAGTGACAGTGGAGGTAGTGTTGTGCAATGGTTGATACCACTTACATTTGTGTATAGAGTTCCCGGTTGGTGCAAATAGTTAACATGCTCAGTTGCCAACTCAAAGGTTCAAGCCTACTTAGAAGTGGCTTGAAATAAATGCCTGCAATCTACTTGAAAAAATCATCCACTGAAATCCTTATGGAGCACAGTTCTGCTGTCACACACATGGGATTGCTGTGAGTCTGAATAGACTGGATGGCAACTGTTTCTTTGTTGTCAAGTGTGTACAAAATCAAATCAAGCATTTTTAGTGTTGTACTTAATAAATACTTGCCCCAATTTGGTAAGTATAATCAAAGTTGTTCTTTTGGGCTTCTAATATCATTTGTATATCCAGAGTTAACAATGTTTCTGCTTTCTTTAGGATCCATGGGCATGAAAACATGTAGTTGTTTTCTGAAATCACTTTGTCACTTCTGTAGTCAATACTTTGCTAAATCTGTCATGTTCACTACAGACATCCTCAGTGAAGGTCTGGCAGTTAGCTATGGGTCCATGGAACAAAGTAAAAGCAAGATATGTGAATTTGTTGACTGTGTATTCTGCAGTTTTCTCTTGAGCTTTTTATAAATATATATATTTATAATATATATATTTATATAATTATATATATAATTGATTAGTTTTATTCCTAGAATTTTGGTTTTTCAATGAGGAGCCAAATTCCTGAATTATTCATAGTTGTATTAAAGAATAATAAAAAGTACTCATCATGTGACACTTGGAATCCTTTCTAATGAAGCAAAACTTGGGAAGAGTCAGGACTGACCATATTGCCAATAATAAACTCCTGTTTTGACATATAGCTTTTTAAAAAGACAGCCAGACACAAGACATCTTAATAGTCACTAGCCCAAATTGTTTATAAAAAAGACACCATCATGAAATAATTCTGTGAAAACATGATGTATTTGAAAACTGTGAAAGCAAATAACTCCTCTGAGTGTGTGTCCCAAATCAGGGTTCCTGGGCACTTCTAGTAGAAAACTTGTTCATTTGAGTTCCCCTTGCCGAAAAAACTTGTTTATGTTAAGGAATTGTTGTTGTTGTTATGTGCCATCAAGTCAGATCCAACTCATAGCTACCCTTCCTTGGGTTTCTAAGGCAGTGTGACTACGGAAGTAGAGTTCCCTATCTTCCTTCCGCAGAGTGGCTGGTGGGTTTCAATCACCAGCCTTCTGGTTAGCAGTCAAGTGCCTTAGGCACTATGCCACCAGAGCTCCTATGTTAAGGAATTGGGTCAGGCAAAAGTTGCTTCAACCACAAACTGTGACTTATCTCTAGTCTATGATTGGTCTTAGAGTCCTCCAAGAACCCAGAAAGATAAGGATATTTCCTCTGGCTACATAGCTTTCCCTGAACAAGTTCATTCTCTTCAGTTACTTTGACCCTAGAAGATCCAGGACTTAGTATCCCAAACAATAATATAGGGCAGTTTTTGCCAGGACAACAGGAAAATATCCAAGAGAGGTTAAGACTAATTTAAAAGCAACAAAACAATAACCGTAAAAACTTAAGCTTTTATGGAGACAATCAAGACCCATAAGCAAAAGTACATATCAAAAATGATGGTTTGCAGAGTCTGGATTCACTCTGACAACATGGGAGCATAAATAATACATACCACTGCCCACCATGCTGAGATACTCTTGTTTCAAGTGGCCACCCACCTATCTTTCACCAGCAACTGAGTTAGGGCATGTCTGAAATCATTAACCCTCCCAGTTCTTTCCAGCTTCATGAAATTTCAAGATTGAATTGATCCTTCCCTAAATCAAATGAGTATGTGGTATCTGGAACTTGTCTTCCTTTACATCCACCCCATATTAAACCTAACCAGTACCAGTTACTGTCAAGCCAACTCTGACTCATGATGATGCCATATATGTCAGTGTAGAACTGTGCTTCCTTGGTTCTCTATGGCTGATTTTTCAGAAATAGACTGATAGGCCTTTCTTCTCAGGTACCTCTGGGTGGACTTGAACCTGTAACCTTTCTATTAGCAGCCCTGCATGTTAACCATTTCCGTCATTTAAAACTTATAAGGTAGGGGCAAGATGGCAGACTAGGCAGAAGGATTGCACAGACCCTCTTCAACAAAGAAAAGGGAAACCAATTAACACAGACACAGAAGATAATCTTGGACCCCTGAGCCTTGAAGG
>NW_006921637.1:9387978-9420881 GCF_000298275.1 Orycteropus afer afer | reverse complement strand
TTTGGTCAATGACATGAGACAAAGTATATGTGAACTGCTGTATGAAAAGTGAATTTACTCTGTAAATCTTCACCCAAATCCTAATTAAAAAAAAAAGGTGAAAACAAACAACTAAAAAAAAAAAAAAAAACTTATAAGGTACATATTTGTAGATAAGAAAACTGAGCCTTAGGAAGGCTAATTAACTTCCTCTCAGGGCATAGAGTTGGCAAGTGGTAGGGTGAGGTGAACTAAGCAACCAGACACAGGCACTCATGCTCTTAACTACATACTACACTTCCTAAAGAGTACTGGACTTTGAGCCCTAGAAGTCATTTGTTCACCAAGTTAAGAACCATTGGAGTCCTGCCTGGAAAATCAGAGTAACTAGGCTTCTCACACCTCCAGGTGGATGTTCTGACGCCATGAAGGTTAGGCTCACATGAGCTTCAAAAAAAAACTACCCACCCCACTACTATCCTCACCTAACAATTTCCCTCATACACCAAGGAAAGTCACCCCAAGGACAACCATTTGCTGCCTGACACTGGACAGATTTTCTCCAACAGTTCCCATCCAATTAGTATTTTTAAGGAAGTGTTCAAGTGCTATGAAGTTTGTGCTATGGTGAAAAGCAATGTTGCCCTCATCTGTCATTATCTTCTTTTATTTGCAATTTAATGCTGTTATTTTAATATGCTCACTTATCAAGTCTTGAATTTGTTACATTATTTATTGCTTCATGAAGTATACTTTTTGTTACATGAAATGAAAACTGAATGTACCTTTAACATATTTTGTCTTTATGGATGATATAAAATTTATTAGGCTTATGCATTTTATCTTTGTTACAGGGTGATTAACAGTTACTTATATGACACATGGCACAAACACCTTTCTAATAAAGGCTTTAAAATGCGTATCCGTGTTTATTTTGGGGCATCAATAAATAACAAAAAGTCATGGAATTTTCTGTTATAGACTCTTTGGGGAAATTGAAAAAAGCTAACATTACCGCTAAAGTGAGGAAGAAGACACTAAAACCATTGAAAATGTTTTACTGTAGTTAGTGCGTAATTCAGTAAAGTAGGAAAAAGAAATGACGTTTGAAATTTGGAAAGGAGTAAGTAAAGCATTAATGTTTACAAATGGTGTAACTGTAAAAACCTAAGAGAATTAGTGGAAAATTATTAGCATTAAAAAAGGGAATTCAGTAAGTTTATAGATATACAATTAGCACAGAGAAATCAGCACCTTTTATTCTATAAACAATACTTAGAAGATAAAAGAAAACCCCTCATTTTCAAAAACTCAAAAAAAAAAAAAACAAAGTCACTGCCATTGAGTCAATTCTGACCCATAGCAAACCCCTTTGGGTTTTCAAGGCTGTAAAGCCTTATGGAAGCAGACTGCCTCATCTTTCTTCTCTTCCATGGAGGAGCTGGTGTGTTTGAACTGCCAACTTTCTGGTTAGCAGCCAGATGCCTTAACCACTAAAGAGAAAACTGCTAGGAGTAAATTTAAATAAGCAATTTTGTCTTTAGATGGAGGATATTTTAATACTGAAAGATGAAAGCAAAGAACTGAATAAACAGAAAGATACATTAAGCTTTTGGATAGGAAGTCATTACAAATTGTCAATTCTCTATAAACAAATTAATAAATATTACTTCATCCTAATTAGGGCATAGATGTCTAGATATCCCTAATATTCATTCTCCCTTTGTCCCTTCTAGCAATTCTACATTTAGGTACTTATTCTACAGATGTACTTGCACATGTGTGAAATTGTGTATGGTCAACTGTAACATTGTTTGTAAAACCAAGCATAGGAAATAATTTGAAAGTTCATCGATAGGAAATTGGTTAAATAAATTACACTATGGAATAAGGATTCCTGGTGCCATAGTGGTATGACATTTGGCTGCTAGCCAGAAGGTCAGTGGTTCAAACTCACCAGCTGCTCTGTGGGAAGATGAGGCATCTACTTCCTTAAAGAATTATAGCCTTTCAACCCTACTGGGGGTAGCTATCAGTTGAAATTGACTCTATAGCAGTGGGTTTGTTTTTTTTCTTGGTTTCACACCACGGAATGCACACCACAGACATATCAGTGGATAAGGAGGTGGGTGACTATAAACTGCTCTTTTTAAAAATTTTTACCAAGTACATATATTTACTTTTTTAAAAAATAAAATTATTCTTAAGAAAAAACAGAAACAATCTTGGGGATTGGGTGTAGGCCCATGCATCAAGAAGGACACAAAAGAAAATTAAGTGGCTGGCATACTTTTCTTCATGTATGAGTCACCCTCTATTTAGCACCCTCTATGTGGGCTGGTGGTTCAAATCCACCAGCCACTCCTTGGAAGGAAGATTGGGCAATCTACTTCTGTAGCAATACCGCCTCAGAAACCCAAAGAAGGGTCGCTATGAGTCAAGTCTGACTCGATGGCACATAACAACAACAACAACCTGTGCCAAACATTGTGCCAGAGATTGGTGATAAAATGGCAAGTTTGACATATTATGATCAAGTGATTTGAAGATCATAAGGAAATTACCCTTATCATTATAACCATTATCATTTCAAACACAAGGGATAAATTTTGTTTTAACACCTTCTTGAACAACGTCCATTGGTTTAGTACCAAAAAAGCAACTCAGCACTTTCTGGTATCCCAATTCTCTGTCTGCCTGGTTAGAAGCATAGTCAAACCCCCTTCCTTTGAACTATATAGATCAAAGAGATCTGAGGGTTGTTCTATGTGGCAGGAGTAGGGAAATGAAGTCACATTCTGTCACTCATTGCTGCCATAGAAGTTACTTACACAATAAGTGTTTTATTCAGTTAGGAATGCTTTTAACTGAACATGTCAGAAGCACTTTTGCACTGTAGAAAGGAAATGTCAACAGACACTAGTGTGAGCACAACTCACAAAATATCTTAACCTCTACTCCTTATTACTATGTTGTTGTTATATGCCGTCGAGTCGGACTGACTCATAGCGACCCCTCCATGGGTTTCCAAGGCAGTATCACTACGGAAGTAGATTGCCCCATCTTCCTTCCAAGGAGTGGCTGGTGGGTTTGAACTGCCAGCCTTCTGGTTAGCAGTCAAGTGCCTTAGGCACTACACCACCAGAGCTCAAAATAACTTGAAGTCGTTGTCAGTTGCCATGGAGTCAGTTCCAACTCATCATGGCAACATTATATACCCTTCCCTTTTTCAAGGGTTTGAGGGCTCCATTAGAAACAAAGCACACATCTAGCCCAGGGATATGATCTCTATTCATTCACTCAAGAAACATTTATTTAAATATTGTTCTTCCTATAAATGAACTTATGAGTATAGACATTTAAAAGCTTAGTGAAAATCATCCAGCAAGTAATGAAAAATTTAAGTGTTGACTCTGGAACTTTCAATTTGATACTGCCTTGGAACCCCAGGGAGGGGTCGCTATGAGTTGGATCCGACTCAACGGCACATAACAACAACAACAACATGATAAATAATTAGACTGCACACACACATACACATACACACACAGCAGTTCTGTTAATGTTGGGCAATAGTTATTTATTATTTCATATTTCCTATATGATTTTGGTTTATTAAAAATATTTTAAATAAATGTTTAAACAGATTCATATGTAACCCACTATCTTCATTTTTCCAGTTTTCGTCCGGACAAAAACATTATCACTGAACTGTAAACATCGTATTTTTTTAATTCTGCCTTTTATGCTTAATATTTTGGTATTTTCCATTTTGCTATATAATCATTAGGAGCTCTGGTAGCATAGTGCCTAAGCACTTGACTGCTAACCAGAAGGCTGGCGGTTCAAACCCACCAGCCACTCCTCGGAAGGAAGGTTGGGCAATCCTACTTCCGTAGTGATACTGCCTCGGAAACCCAAGGAGGGGTCGCTATGAGTCAGAGCCAACTCGACAGCAAACAACAACAACATATAATCATTACAATCATTGTTTTTTATTACCACATAATATTCTATTGAATTGATATACTGTAATAACTTAGATATTCCCTTATAATTGGATGTTAAATTTTGTCAACATTTTGCCGTTATAGATAAATGTTGCAGTGGCATCTTTATGCATATAGCTTTTTCCTGCCTTTGAATTATGTCTTTAGGAGAAATTCCCGGGAGTGAGACTACTGGAACAAAAGGAGTGCCACAGTTGAAATGAAATTTGCATTAGGTAGAGAATTAAAGATAATTATCAGACCTGCAAGCAGCCCATTCCTTCACTGGGGGAATTCCCAACCAGGTGTTGATTGGCTTAATTGATTTTGTGGTGTACCATCCTCATCATGACTACCTCCACAATAACACTTTCAGTCCAGTCACAGGGTAATGCCCATCATTTAAAATGAGTAGTGTCTAGACCCTGCAGCTGTATCTTCCCAATCTCTTTCAATACTGTTCTTGTTGATCTGTGCTCAGGCTCTTTTGTCCCCAAACAAAAAAGTATGAAGCCATAGAAAAATCCAGGATTTAAAAGTTTAAAGCCTAGACTGAAGCAATTTTTCCACTTGCCAGTGTGTGACTTTTGACAAATCACTTGTCTTCACAATTCTGAATTACAGCAATTGCAAAATGAAGTAGATGATAATAAAAGCCACCTTACAGTGTTGTGGAAAGACTCAATGGAGTCTACATATATGAAGCATATGTGCTTTATTTTTTGTTAAAAAAATAAAGCAATATCTACATACTTTAAAAATTAGGAACATTTCTACCGTAGAGGATGAACACAATCAATCTAAAAGGAGATGAATGTGGTCAAGAACATTGTGCTCATCTGTAATGTACTAGTAGTGTCAGAACCTAATTTCAGAGGGAGGAATGGGAACCACCATCAACCCAAATCTGATTCCTATGAGGTGGAGGTCAGACATATCTCTGCCCTATAAGTTTTATAAAGAAAACATCATAGCCCCACCCCACCCTCATTACACTCTACTTATCTGCTGGGTTCAATAATTCATTGTAGTGACCACACAGAATTCACAGATGATACTCATGAATATGTGGTTTAGTAGAGAAGTAATAGTCTACAACTTGGAATCAGGATCAACTTGAAAGTAACAAGAATAACTCAGGAGACAGGAGACAGTTTTACCAATCAGGGGGGCTTCCAACCAAGACAGGTCTCAATCCTTCTCAGATGTGCCTGCAGGTAAGCCCTTTACTAGGACCTGCTGGTACTGGGCCCCAGTGGACTAGCCTCTGCTTCTGGGCCCTCTCAGGCAAGTGCTATAACTCTTCGACTTCACATTTAAATGCCCAGAGGTAGCCTACTCTGCCAGCAAGCCTCCTACCTGAAGGCACTCAGCTTTCAATTATTCCCTGGGTCAGCAAGCCCATTGCAGCCATCTGCTGGTCCCTGTCACTGTGATCTCACACCATCTTCACTGTTGACAGCTCTCTTTCTCTTAGGTCTAGGAGTACTCAGTGCAGAGATCCCAAATTCAAAGGATGTGCTCTGCTTCACGTTCTTCTTCTTGATGGTGGTGAGGTCCTTCTCAACCTTTCTGGGATTAGCCTTTTTATAAGCCTACTCATCTGTCACTTTATTGTACTGTAGTGGCTTTGTGTGTTACTGTGATGCTGGAAGCTATGCCATAGGTATTTCAAATACAAGAAGGATCGGCCATGGTGGACAGGTTTCAACAGACCTTCCAGACTAAAACAGACTAGGAAGAAGGACCTGACAATCTACTTCCTTAAAAATTGGCCTGTGAAACTTTATGAATATTAGTGGAGCACTGTTGGATATAGTATTTGAAGATGAGCGCCTCAGGTTGAAAAGCACTCAAAATACAACTGTGAAAGAGAAACTCCTCAAAGTAGAGTCGACCTTAATGCCATGAATGGAATAAAGCTTTCGGGACCCTCATGTGCTGAGGATTTTTATTTTCTTTGTGTTTAGGTGTAATCCATACTGAAGTCTGTAGTCTTTGATTTTTGTCAGTGAGTGCTTCAAATCCTCTTTACTTTCAGCAAACAAGGTTGTGTTATCTGCACATCACAGTTTATTAATGAAACTTCTTACAATCCTGATGTCACATTCATCTTCATATAGTCCAGCTTCTCAGATTATTTGTTCAACATACAGATTAAATAAATATGGTTAAAGGATACAACCCTGACATACACCCTTCCTTGATGGTCTATGAACAGATTCCTCAAGAGCACAATTAAGTGTTCCAGAATTCCCATTCTTCTCAATGTTATCGATATTTGTTATGATCCACACAGTCAAATGACTTTACATAGTCGATGAAACACAGGTAAACATCTTTCTGGTATTTTTTTCCTTTCAGCCAAGATCCATCTGACTTCAGTAATGATATTCCTTGTTCCACATCCTCTTCTGAATCTAGCTTGAATTTCTGAAAGTTCCCTGTCAATATACTGCTGTGACCATTTTTGAATTATCTTTAGCAAAAATTTCTTGTGTATGCTATTAATGATACTGTTTTATAATTTCCATGTTCTTTTAGGTCATCTTTCTTTGCACAGGCACAAATACTGATCTTTTCCATTTGGCTGACCAGGTAGATGTCTTTCAAATTTCTTGGCATAATTGAATAAGCACCTCTAGTATTGTAATCTGTTTGTTGAAACATCTCTGGGTATTCTGTGAATTCCTGGGACCTTGTTTTTTGGCAGTGTCTTCAGTGCAGCTTGGATTTATTCCTTCAATACCATTGGTGCTGAACACTAATCAATTCTTTTTGATACAGTGACTCTTTGTATTCCTTCCATTTTCTTTTGATGATTCCTGCACCATTCAATATTTTGCCTATGTTGTTGTTGTTATGTGCCGGTGAGTCGGCCTGGACTCATAGCGACCCATACTTGGGTTTCCGAGGCAGTATCACTATGGAAGTAGATTGTCCCATCTTCCTTTTGAGGTCTATAGAATCCTTCAATATTGCAACTCGAGGCTTCAATCTTTTATTCAGCTCTTTCAGCTTGAGAAATGCTGAATGTGTTCTTTCCACTTGGTTTTCTAACTCCAGGTCTTTGCACATTTCACCACAATGCTTTACTTTGTCTTCTAGAGCTACTCTTTGAAGTCTTCTGTTCAGTTCTTTTATTTTATCATGTCTTCCATTTTCTTTAGCTACTCTCTAGTCAAGTAAGTTTTAGAGTCTCTTCTGACATCCATGTTGGTCTTTTCTTCCTCTCCTGTCTTTTTAGTGGCCTTTTGCTCTCTTCATCCCACAACTCATCTAGTCTTCTATCATTGGTGTTCAATGTGTCAAAACTATTCTTCAGTTAGTCTCTAAATCCAGGAGGGGTATAATCAAGTTCATATTTTGGGTCTCTTGGATTTGTTTTAATTTTCCTCAGCTTCAACTTAAATTTGAAATAAGCAATTGATGATCTGTTCCAAAGTCATCTCCTAGCTTTGTTTTAACTGATGATACTAAGCTTCTCCATTGTCTTTTCCACAGATGTAGTCAATTTCATTCCTATGTATTCCATATGGTAAGCTCCACATGTATATCTGCCATTTATGTCATTGAAAAAAGGTATTTGCAATGAATAAGTACAAAATTCTATCATGCAAACTCTGGCATCATTTCTATCACCAGGGCCATATTTTCCAACAACCGAAGCTGCTTCTCTGTTTCCAACTTTCGCATTCCAATCACAAGTAATTATCTATACATCTTGAATGCATATTTGTTCAATTTCAGACTGCAGAAGTTGGTAAAAATCTTTAATTTCTTCATCTCTGACTTTAGTGGTTGGTGCATAAATTTGAATAATTAGTATTAACTGGTCTTCCTTATAGGCATATAGATATTATTCTATCACTGACAGTATTGTACTTCAGGATAGATCTTGAAATTTTCTTTTTTATGATGAATGTGACACCATTCCTCTTCAATTTGTCATTCCTGGCATAGTAGACCATATGATTGTCTCATACAGAATGGTCAACACCAGTTCATTTCCACTCAGTAATGCCTAGGATATCAATCTTCATGCATTCCATTTCATTTTTGACAACTTCCAATTTTCCTACCTTTATACTTTGTACATTCTACATTCCAATTATTATGAATGCTTATAGCTGTTTCTCGTCATTTTGAGTTGTGCCTCATCAGCAAATAAAGGTTCTGAAAGCTCTATGCCATCCATATCATTAAGGCTTACTCTACTTTGAGGAGGCAGCCCTTCACCAGTCATATTTTGAGTGTCTTCTGACTTGAAGTGCTCATCTTCTGGCACTATATAGTTTCACTACTATTCATAAAGTTTTCCGATAATATATCAGACAGTGTTTCACTGCTATTTATAATGTTTTCATTCGCTATTTTTTTCAGAAGTGGATGGCCTTGTTCTTCTTCCTAGTCTGTCTTAGTCTAGAAGCTCCACTGAAACCCGTCTACCATGGGTAATCCTGTTAGTTGTTCTTATGTGCTGTCATGTTTTCTCCAACTCATAGCAACCTCATGTACAGCAGAACAGAACACTGCTGGGTCCTGTGCAAGCCCCACAATCTTTGCTATAGCCGAGCCCATCATTGCAGCCACTGTGTCAATCCATCTTCTTTAGGGCTGTCCCTTTTTTCATTGTCACTCCACTTTGCAAAACATGATAACCTTCTCCATGGAATTACAACATGACCAAAGTAGGTGAGATGAAGTCTGGCTATTCTTGCTTCCAAGGAGCATTCTGGCTGCACTTCTTGCAGGACAGATTTCTTCTTTTAGCAGTCCCTGGTACTTTCAGCATTCTTCTCCAATACAACTCAAAAGCATCGACTCTTCTTGGTCCTCCTTTTTCATTGGCCAGCTCTCACATGCATATAAGGCAATTGAAAATACCATGGCTTGTGTCAAGTGTACCTTAGTCTTCAAGGAAACATCCTTGCTCCTCAGCACTTGAAAGAGGTCCTTTGCAGCAGATTTGCCCAATGCTATACAACGTCTGATGTCTTGACTGCTGCTTCCATTGGTGTTGATTGTAGAACCAAGTAATATGAAGTCTTTGACAACTTCAATATTTTCTCCATTTATCATGATGCTGCTTATTGGTCCCAGTGTGAAGATTTTTCTTTTCTTTATATTGAGGTATAATCCATATTGCAGACTGTAGTCTTCAATCTTCATCAGTAAGTATATCAAGTCATCCTCACTTTCACTGAGCAAAGTTGTGTCATTTGTATAACACAGGTTTCTAATGAGTCTTCCTCCAATCCTGAACAATACATAAGCCACCACAGTACAACAAATTGAAAGATGATGTGTGGTGGATTCTACACATTAGTGACTTGAAATGAACTGGTAGTGGCCATTTTGAATCAGACAATCATATGATCTACTATGCCAGGAATGACAAATTCCCTGTCAAAAAGAACATTTCAAGATCTGTCTTGAAATTCAAGACTGTCAATGATAGGATAATATCCATATGCTTACAAGGATGACAAGGGAATACTATTATTATTCAAATTTACACACCTACCACTAATGTCAAAGATGAAGAATGGAAGATGTTTACCAACCTTTGCTCTCTGAAATTGATCCAGCATGTGATCAAGGTGTATTGATAATTGACTGGAATATGAAAGTTGGAAACAAAGAAAGATTTGTAGTTGGAAAACATGGCTTTAGTGATAGAAAAGACATAAGAGATCACATGATAGAATTTGAAAGAGCAATGATTTATTCATTGGGAATACTTTTTTTCGAAAGCGTAAGTGGCAACTATACACCTGGACCTTGCCAGATGGAAGACGCAGGGAACCAAATTGACTACATCTTTGGAAAAAATCATGAAAAAATCATCAGCCAGAACAAGGACAGAGAAAGATTGTGGAACAGATCATCAATTGCTCATATGCAAGTTCAAGTTGAACCTGAAGAAAATCTGAACAAGTCTAAGTGAGCCAAAGTATGATCTTGAGTATATCCCAATTGAACTTAGAAACCATCTGAAGAATATATTTGATACATTGGTCACTAATGACCAAAAATCAGATGATTTCTGGGATGATATCAAGGACCTCACACATGAAGAAAGCAAAAATTCATTTAATAGAAAAGAAAAGGACTAAATAGCTGTCAGAAGAGACTCTGAAACTTGCACTTGAACATAGAGTAGCTAAAGTGAAAGAAGAAAATGATGAAGTAAAAGAGCTGAACAGAAGATTCTAAAGGGCAGTTAGGTAAAACAAAGTAAAGTATTATAATGAAATGTGCAAAGTCCTGGAGTTATAAGACCAAAAGGGAAGAACATACTTAACATTTCTCAATCTGAAAGAAATGATGAAAAACTTCAAGTTTGAGTTGCTATGTTGAAGGAAAAAAAACCTAAATGGGCAAAATGCACCTGTATGGGCGGAAAAAAAAAACCCTAAATGACACAGGAAGTATCAGAAGAAGATGGAAGGAATACACAGAAATCACTGTACCAAAAAGAATTGGTCAATGGTCAAACATTTCAGGAGATAGCATTTAATCAAGAACCAATGGTACCAACAGAGGAAGTCCAAGCTTCACCGAAGTTGTTAGCAAAGTACAAGGCTGTAGGAATTGAAGAAATACCAACTGAGATGTTTCAACAAATGGATACAATGCTGGAAGTGCTCACATGTCTATATCAAGATAAGTGCCTAAGGCACTTGACTGCTAACCAGAAGGCTGGCGGTTCAAACCCACCAGGCACTCCTCGGAAGGAAGGTTAGGTAATCTACTTCCATAGTGATACTGCCTCAGAAACCCAAAGAAGGATTGCTATGAGTTGGGTCTGACTCGATGGCACATAACAAAAACAACAAGCTGGAAGAGATGTTTATTCATGTCCATTCCAAAGACAGCTGATCCAAGAGAATGCAGAAATTATCAAACAATATTAATATCACATGCAAGTAAAATTATGCTGAAAATTATTCAAAACCAGTTGCAGGAGGTCATTGACAGGGACCTGCTAAAAATTCAAGCTGAATTCAGAAGAGTGCATAGACCAAAGATATCAGATAGATTTTTCCTGACAGTAGAAATACTAGAAAGTTATTTATCTGTGTTATGCTGACCATACAAAGATATTCCACTGTGTTCTGCATAACAAGTTATACAGAACATTGCAAAGAATGGGAATTCCAGAATATTTTATTGTGCTCATACAGAACCTGTACATAGACCAAGAGGGAGTTGTTCAGACAGGACAAGGGAATACTGACTGCACGGTTTAAAATCAGAAAAGGTGTGTGTCAAGGTTGTATCTTTCACTATACTTGTAAATATTTACTCTGAACAAATAATTTGAGAAACTGGGATGTATGAAGAACACTGCATCAAGACTGGGGGAAGACTCATTAACAATCTGTGATAATGCAGATGACACAACCCTGTTTGCTGAAAGAGAAGAGGACTTACTGATGAAGCACTTACTGAAGAAGATCAAGGACTATAGCCTGCAACATGCATTATACCTCAAAATAAAGAAAACAAAAATCTTCACAACTGGACCAATAAACAACATCATAATAAATGGAGACAGTATCAAGGTTGTCAAGGATTTCATTTTACCTGGATTCACAATCAATGTTCATGTCAGCAGAAGTCAACAAATCACACAGCATATTGCAATGGACAAATCTGCTGCAACAGACCTCTTGAAAATATTTAAAATCAAGATTTCATTTTGAGGACTAAGGTGCACCTGCCCCAAGCCATGGTATTTTCAATTGCCTCATGTGTATACAAAATCTGGATAGTGAATAAGGAAGATCGAAGAAGAATTGATATCTTTGAATTATGTTGTTGGCAAAGAATATTGGATATGCCATGAAGTGCTAGAAGAATGAACAAATTCATCTTGGAAATACAGCCAGCATGCTCCTTAAAAACGAGGATGGCAAGACTTCTTTTTGCATACTTTGGACATGTTACCAGGAGGGAGCTGGTCCCTGGAAAATGACATCATGCTTGGCAGAGTAGAGAGTCAATGATAAAGAGGAAGACCCTCAACTAGAAGGATTGTCACAGTGGCTATAACTATGGCCTCAAGCATAGCAAGGGTTGTAAGGGTGGCACAGGACAGGGAACTATTGAACATAGCATCACTGTGAGTCAGAACCCATCTGATAAGACCTAACAACAACAACAACTACCTCAGTAGGCCACAGACACTTTATTTGCATAATAGTTAACTAATACTTCAAAGGTTCTTCACACCTTATTTGGATAGCAAACTACACAGTCCCTGAAAAGGTTTTATGCACCTTTTTGCATAGTGAACTATATCCAATTCCTTTACAATTTGGCCTAGTAAATTATTTTGGCAGAACTACAAACTGAGGACTAGGAAAAAAAAAAAAAACCTCACTGCCATTGAGTCAATTCGACTCATAGCGACCCCTCCTTGGGATTTCAAGGCGGTATCATTATGGAAGTAGATTGCTCAATCTTCCTTCTGAGGAGTGGCTAGAAAGGCCATATATAAAATGAAACCTGTTGCACTGCACCATCATAAAGACTAATTTTTCAGATGTACTTGACAATTCAGTTTTGTTTTTTTAAGTATTAAAAATAGTGTTTCCACAATTAGTCCAAGGGACTGGTACACCATGCAATCCTCAGCCTATGACTATGAGACCAGAAGAACTAGATGGTACCCGGCTACTACCACTGTCAACCACTCAGAGGGGGATCTATGTAGGAAATCCTGGATTGAGTGGGAGAACAATGTGGAACAAAACTCAAAATCATTAAAAAAAAAGAAAGAAAGAAAGGGACCAGGTTTGCTGGTCTGATAGAGCCTGATGGAACCACTGAGACTATGGCCCTTAGCTGCCATTCAGGTCTGGAATTGAATCCACTCCTGTGGCTTCCAGCCAAATAAAAGACAGGCATATGAGCTACACATTTACATTAGGTAGATACACTCCTTGGAGAGATCAATCATGGGAGAACAAAAGGGCTGTGTATGCACAGGGAGACAGCTCAAGGGGCAGGAGTGCATGGGAGGGAAGGACAGAGGGAAGAGGTAACTATGGGAAGAAAGTGGGGGGGAGCTGTTGCATTGTGGTAAATTGCAGTCTATGTCATGAGACAAAGTGTATGTGAGCTACTGTATTGAAAGTGAATTTGCTCTGTAAACTTTTACCCAAATCACAATAAAAATTAAAGAAGAAAAAAAAAAAAAGAGTGTTTCCATTTTGTGGTTCTGTTGACCATCCTCTCCCTCCCCATTGTAGTCTGAGGCACTCAGAGAGACTTGAATGCTTATGATGGAAACTGCTTTGGGTGAATTTTATATAATCTGTTAGACCCAGCATAACTAAGGGGACCTCTGTGTAAGCACACAAGTTTTTTTTTGACATATCCTCCCCAATATGCAGAATTGCACACCAGACTGAGTTTTGCTCAGGATAACCTTATGCCAGAGCATTTCCCTCCCTGTTCATGCCCACTTTGTGCCTTAAGTCTCTAAGCAACATGAGAATGCAGATTCAGGCCACTGTGGATTGTCTTACCTTCATTCTCCTTCCCACAACTTCTTCTTCTTTTTATTTTTCATAATGAAACATCCTTTATCAAACTGTTTTTCATTAGTGCCCCCACCTTGATTTTGCCATTCCCCTTACTTCCATCCCCTTCCCAATTCTAGACCTATTTTCCTCATTTTTATTAATATTTTCTACTTGGGGCCTTTATTATTTAGATATTTTTTCTCATCTTGTTCCTTTGCATTTCTTCTTGAGACGAGAAGGAGAAAACTATCAGTTCATGATTACTTGAGAACTTCTGGTTGAATTCATTTTGATTCTAAAGTCTCCTCTTCATTTACTAACTCATTAAAAGAAAGACTGGGATGAAGTAGGGAGGCTGTAGTTCCTTGCAGGACATCTACAACAACTACAAAGCTGGGCATGTTGGGAGCATAGACTTGATTCTACTTTTATAAGGGTCTACAATAAATAAAATCCCATGACTGTTGATAAGGTCAGGCCAGAACTCTCTGATGCTTTGTGTCTTCTAGAAAGCTCCATGCTTTCTAAGAGAATAAGTGGTGCACCCGGAGGAGAATTGCAGATAAATTTGTATAACATGGTTTGGGCAAAGATACTGGCTGAAGTGTGAGGGAGATATTTAAAAAAATGAAGATTATAATAAGCTAATACACATTTACAGATTGTAGGAAATAATGAGAAAATAAGCATGAGGCCAGAAAGGAGATAAATGATATGCTGTAACCTTTGAGTAAAAGAGAAAGTTAAAAAGATCTTGATGGCCATATACCACATAATGCACAGAAAACAATCTCTAATTCATGACTTTCCACGAAGTGACATTCAGAAATGCCAAAAGCTTTTACCAAGTCATTGTCTTGCTAAGCTAGTGTGTTAGCTTTTAAGGCCAAACTTATAAAGGCGTATCTTCCTAGCTTGAGTAGCTGTCAACTACCCACAAGTTTGTACCCAGCAAAAGCACCTGACTGTTTCATTCCCAGAAATTCTGAATCCTTTCAAAACATTAGATAGATGTAACATGAGGTATATTTCAGCTGTGAAGAAGAATCTCAGCTACTCAACAAAGTCACAGTGAAAGTGTTTAGTGTCCTAATGTACCATTTATGTTTCCATCAGATGTTCAAGGAGCAGGCCCTGGGGCAAGGTGATGTGGAGGAATTGGGCCTGGGCCTGATCCTCAGAGTTGGTGAAGTGCAAGGGAATCAATCCAGAATTCCAAAGGCACAGGACATAGGGACAATGTCTTTGGGAGAGAGCTTAGATTAGACATTTGGGGATTTGAAAACAGAGTCTGTTGGCAAGGATGGAAGCTAATACTGAGTCACTCAGTTGTTCTCTCCATCTCCCAGTCCTACACTCTTCTTCCCTCTTTCTTTTCCTCTCATTAAACTTTGTTGTTGTTATGTGCCATCGAGTCAAACCCGACTCATAGTGACCCCTCCTTGGGTTTCCAAGGCAGTATCACTACGGAAGTAGGATTGCCCAACCTTCCTTCCGAGGAGTAGCTGTTGGGTTTGAACTGCCAGCTGTCTGGTTAGCAGGCAAGTGTCTTAGCCACTATGCTACCAGAACTCCCTCTCATTAAACTAGCTATTGATTAATGACACTTGTGGGAAATCTAAATCTCATTCAAGAAAACTGGTTGGAGTCCCTGAGTGGTGCAAATCATTAGTACACTCAGTGGCTAACTGAAATATTATTGGCTTGAATCTACCAATGGGCACCTCAGAAGAAAGGCCTGGTGATCTACTTCCAAAAAATCACCCATTGAAAACCCTATGGAACATAGTTCTATCCTGATGCACATGGGGTCATCATGAGTTGAGGTCAACTCAGGCAACTCATGTGTGTGTGTGTGTGTGTGTGTATTGTTGTTGCTGTTATGTGCCGTCAAGTCAGACCCAACTCACAGAGACCCCTCCTTGGGTTTCTGAGGCAGTATCACTACAGAAGTAGATTGCCCCATCTTCCTTCAGAGGAGTGGCTGGTTGGTTTGAACCACCAGCCTTCTGGTTAGCAGTCAAGTGCCTTAGCCACTATGCTACTAGACTGAGGGCCTAGGCAGGTTGAGAGCTATTATATATATATTATATATATTAACCTGCCTAGGCCCTATTTTTCACTTCGGCATGCTGTCAAGGGAATAGAATTCACTCTTCTTTGATATTTTTCTTCACTCATAAGTAGATCCCTCTCTTATCAGAGGAAGTACAGGATGTTCTTGAACTACTGAAAGACTACTCAAATTAGTAAAAACCATTTACCAAGGCACACAGAATGAAAGCTTTCATCTGGTGACATTTCCTGGGGCAGTCATGTGAGTCCCAATTTCAGCCAAACAATGTGTTTGGGTAAGATTTATGATTCAGTTTTAAACTGTGATGGAAAGCTGAATAGGCTTGTTATAATGGACATAATTCACATTTGTAATAAAGCAGTTATATGTGTGGACAGAAGGACTAAAACATTCAGTATTGCCTGTACAACTCACAGAGAACTGAAGAACGTGACTGTAAGAAACTTTGAGATGTTTTGCAAGGATTTGATATGATCAAGTTTTACTGCATCATGTGGTCTGTGTCACACATTCACTCCATCACCCCCATAATGTAGCTTGTATTCCCACTACTTCATTAAAAGTATTTCCATACATGATCTGCTAAACCTAACTGTACTTTCTCTGTCTTCATTCTATTCTATATCTTGGTAGAATTTTCCAGTGTTGAAACTAACCTCTTACTTTCATGAATCATCTTCCTTCTTTGGGTTGCATAGAACTGAATTCCCAATGGTATCATCCACATCATTCTTCCTGCCTGAGGCCAAAAACCTAGGGATTAATTCATCTTTTGCTGAGAAGATGAATACCCTATGACTTTGCCCTCATATCTCCTTTCTCACTGTTGTTTCACAAAGGTCTAATTAGCAATTGGCAATATTTATACGGATCAATATTCCTTAGGTACTAGATTAGACCCTCAAAATTGTGTGGCTCAATATCTTTTTCAGTGATGAACATCTCCATCACTGCCTCCCAGGCATTTCAAGCCACCAGAGCTCCTCAAATCACCACAGGTAAAATCAACCTCATTTTTTTCATGTTAAGGATCTCTCCATTATTCAGCTATTATTTACCTCAGTTCCTGGCATTTATGTCTTCCCAGAAACACTAACTGGAACCTTTCTCCTTCTGTCTCACTCCATAGGCAACTAGTCAAGTTCTATGACTTCTATAATATGATTGTTTTATGTCCTATTTCTCTACTTACTGTCTTGAACTATGGCAGTAGACTTGTAGTTAAATACTCTGCCTCTGTTTTATCCTCATATTTTTAATTGATGGTCAAAGTTATCTTTCTAAACTAACGGTCAAATAATGCTCAAATTTTTTCAATACTTTTCTGTTGTCTAATACATAATGTTTTTATTGAAGGATGATCATTATCTGTTACCAAAATATCTTTCCAAACTCATCTGGAGCTATACCTGTGGTTGTTCTGAACACTCACCATTTCTCAGCTTACTGTCTATGTTCACATGGAATTTTGTTCATGATTGTGCTCTTAGCCTTGAATCTCTGTCTTCAGATATCCAAATCATGCTCCTTTTTTAAAAATATAAAGAAAGAAAAATAATCAAACACAAGTCCTAGGTTTTTGGCCTGAGTAAGTGAGTAAATGGTAGTGCCATTTACTGAGATAAGGAAGACCTTGGGAAAGATAATTTGGGTGTTTAAGGAGAGAAAGAATGTCAGTATTTTAGCCATGTTGAGTCTGAAGTGTTTATTAGACATGCAAGCAGAAATATTAATTAGGCAGTGTGAGTTATAAATTGAATTAGAGAGTCATACCTCATAGATAGTGTTTAAAGAGATAGAATTACATAAGACCAACTAGGGGTAGAGCTCTGGTAGCATAGTGGCTAAGACACTTGCCTGCTAACCAGACGGCTGGCGGTTCAAACCCACCAGCCACTCCTCAGAAGGAAGGTTGGGCAATCCTACTTCCGTAGTGATACTGCCTCAGAAACCCAAGGAGGGGTCGCTATGAGTCGGGTTTGACTCGACGGCACATAACAACAACAACAACAGGGGTAGAGCAGCATTAAAAAAAAAAAAAAAGAAGAAGAAGAAGAAGAAGGTCAAAGAACAGAGCTCTAGAAACTCCAACATTTAGAAGTGTAGTAGAGAAAGTGAACCCAACAAAAGATCTTGAAAAGGAGCAGCTAATAAGATAGGAGGAAAATCAAATAGATGTAAAATGTTCAAAGAAGCAATATTGGTCCACTGAGAGCCCTAATACTAATGAGAGACCTAATAAAATAAGAACACTATACTGTCCATTGGCTTTAGCACTAATGACTTTGATAGGAATAGAATCAGTTGTAAGGTGAGACAAAGCAGTGGTGTGCTTGGAGTGACTTTTCAATAAACAAAAAACTGATTTATACTGGTTGCCAACTTTTATGAAATAAACAAATCCCCACCCAATTATAGCTGCTTTCAAGCTAATGCCATAATATCACTGAACTCCAAGTAGGGAGGAAGTACACATAATCAGCTCTTGCCATCTGGCCTCAGCATACCACTGGACTGATGCTTGGCTGGGTGGATAGAGGAGAGGATGAGAAGATATCATTGGAGACTACCTACTCTACCCATTGCTCTCAAGTCAATTCTGACTCCTAGCAATCCCATGTGAGAGAGTAGAACTGCCCCATAGGGTTTCCAAGGCTGTAAAATTTTATGGAAGCAGCCTGCTACATCTTTCTCCCATGCAGTGGCTGTGGGTTCAAACAACCAACCTTTTGGTTAGCAGCCAAACATTTAACCATTGAGTCATTGGTGCTCCTTCATTAGAGACAGCAGGAATAATAACTCTTTGGAGGAGGTCTGACATGAAAAGAAACAGCAATATTGCAGTTTAAGGCCAAGGGTCAGTAACCTTCCAAATAATTTGCATAAATCATCTTAATCTTAACAACAACCCTGCAAGGTAGTTACTACTATCCCTATTTTACAGATATGGAAAGTTACACTTATGGATCACTATAAAAAAACCAAACTCACCACCATCGAGTCAATTCTGATGCATAGTGACCCTATAGGACAGAGTAGAAATGCCTCACAGGGTTTCCAAGGCTATAAATCTTTATGGAAGCAAACTACCTCATCTTTCTTCCGAAACATTTTTGTTAGCAGCTGAATGCTTTCACCACTATGCTACCCAAGGTCTTTATGGATCATTACATATAAGAGGAATATCTTGGGTTTCCTCAATCTAAATATCAAACAGCTATGTTAATAAAACTAAAAACATCTTTCTTCTCTCTTCATGTTGTCTCATAATTAAAATACAGTAACTTTTAGCTAATGCATAGGCAATTTTATTTTTCTCTTCTTATTACATATTACACAGGATATTTAGGAAGACACAGAACCAATACAACAGAGGTAGTTTGCCATTTACATGGTCAAATTATCTTAGGCAATCTTTGAAACAGTAGGAGCTGACAAGTAGCCTACTGCTAACTTGTAAATTACTTAATTTTGGTACTTGGTAGCAGAGTCCATCTTCAGCTCCTCAAAGTTTATATTTAAAGTCATCCTTCCTCATGCTACATGATTTTTTTCCCCTTTAAATACTCCTATTTCTCAACTCAGGTACTCAGTGCTTTTGTTGCAATCAAATTTCTCTAGTACTTCATGTACATGGGCATATGATCGCTTAATCTTCCCATTAATAAAACCAACTTTGTTTGCCAACCCCTTCCTCGTTGTTTAGAAATCTTGAACACCCAAATTGGATGTAAATAAGGTATATTCCTTCCCATGGTAGAGATGATGGGTGGATTTTTATTTGGTGTAATTGGGACTAAGAGAAAATTATTGGAAAATGAAAGAAGATATTAGTCAATTCAGTTTTTCCCTTTGCCTAAGGTTTGAGAAGGTTAAGTGGTGAAGATAGTGATGGCAGAAGATGTCTCTCTTCCTCTGGTTCACAGCTCTCATGTTTCCTAGAATAGAAGGGATATCTGGGCAGAATATGCCAAAGCATGACTAAAAATTGATGAATAATTGAAACACCAATTTATTAAATCCTTGTCATCCAAATGACTGTTGTCCTTTAAAGTAGAGTTTCTAGGAAACTATAATCTTACTTTTGTGAGACAAATGTCTTCTCTAGAGTTGTCTTTAGATCTAATATCTATACTGTGGGTGAGTAACTATCTCACCTAGGTTATCATACTCTTTTTTGATATAAGGCTATTTTCCCCATTTTGATCACCTTCCTACTGTTACAAAATCTGTAGTACTTTATGGACACTTTCTTAAACATTTTAAATACATCATATCATTTACTTTACTCAGTAATCCTTTGACCTATGGGATCAGTCAGTGTGGGATTTAATAAAGGGAATTGCCCATAGAAAGGGATAGAGAACAAAAGTTAAGCAAAACCATCTTTAACTTTCAGGTACATCATTATACCTATGGCTCAGAGAATTGTAAATATTGCTGCTGCCCATGTCAAGAAACTATGTGCAACCTCTAGCAATGGTTATAGTCAAACTACAAGATGAAGGTAAGTGATTGTGGAGACTTAGGCCCACAACTCCGTGCACTACTGCCTGCCACAAGAGAAATAATATGGATTCAGTTTCTTTTCTACTATTCAAAGTGCACGTGAGAACATCTCATTCTATTCAGAGCCCTGGAGTCAAGAAAGACTGATGTACGAGATACAGAAAAGAGATTAGACAGGAATGGGAACATATGGTGGTTAACAAAATGTCTAGCACCATTATTGCTACCATTGTTCCCTGAGTAAACTGCCATAGTAATTAAATAGCAGACCTTTGATTTGGATACAAGTTTATCAAACATTGTTCTACATCCTACTTTTGTGAATAGTGTCATCTAGAAGCAACAATTGGTCTCTCTTTATACAGAGCAAAGAAACATGAAGAAAAATCAAAGATACATGGAAACAATTAGTCCAAGGGACTAGTGGACCATGTGAACCTCAGCCTACATGATGATGAGACAAGAACAAGATGACACCTGGCTACAATTTTCAACTACTCAGACATGGATCAAAATTGGAGGTCCTGGATAGAGTGGGAGAAAAAATGTGTAACAAAACTCAAAATCATTAAAAAACAAACAAACAAAACAAAAACCCAGGCTTAATGGTTTAATAGAGACTGATAAAACCCCTGAGACTATGGCCCCTAGTCACCCTTCAGACCTGGAACTGAACTCACTCCCATGGCAGACAAATAACAGACAGGGATATAAGGTGAACATTTACAACAGGTAGTTATATTCCTTAGAACAATCAAGCATGGGAGATCAGAAGGGTAGCATTTGCACATGGAATTAGTTCAGACAACAGGAAAGAAGGACACATGGAAAAGTAAGCCAAGGGAAGAACTGGGAAGAGAGCTGTTACATTATGGGGATTGCAATCAATGTCATGAAATAAAATATGTATGAACTGCTTGTATGGAAAATGAATTTGCTCTGTAAACTTTCACTCAAATCATAATTAAAAAAAAAAAAATCTGTCTTGGAAGAAGTACAGCCATAATGCTCCTTAGAAAGGAGGGTTGGCAAGACTTCTCTCACATACTTTGGACATGTTATCAGGAGAGACAAATCCCTTGAGAAGGACATGATTCTTAGTAAAGCAGAGGGTCAATGAAAAGATGAAGATCCTCAATAAAATGGATTAACAGTGGCTATAGTAATGGGCTCTAACAAAATTGTGAGAATGTTGCAGGAATGTGCAGTGTTGCATTCTGCCATACATGGGGTCACAATGAGTTAAAACTGACTTGAGAGCACCTCCAACTCTACGGCATGTAACAACAACAACAATAACAGCAACAAAACCAAATAAAAAACCAAACTCACTGCTGTCGAGTCAGATCCAGCTCATAGCGACCCTTTCTTGGGTTTCTGAGGTGGTATCTCTACAGAAGTAGATTGCCCAATCTTCCTTCTGAGGAGTGGCTGATGAGTTTGAACTGCCAGGCTCCTAGTTAGCAATCAAATGCCTTAGGCACTACAGTATCAGAGCTCCCAAAACAGAGGTATAAAAATAACTAAGGCACATCTTTGAATGAAGGAATTATGGATTGGTAAACTATCTCCTTGGTCTCTTTTCTATAGATGGTCCCATCTGAAAAGAAACAGGTATCCATATCTTGAGACAGTCTCCTCATAACTTTAATATACCTCATTAATCATGAGTTAACTTTTCTTTTTGGTCAGAAGCTAAGAGATAATCCCTACCAAACTGTAACATACCAGATAGACAAGGCAGCAATTCAAGGTCAGTGTGGGTCAGCCACTCTATCTTTTAGGGGCCCCACCCACATTATCGAAAACATCTAATTATGCCATTACTCCCATATTGAATTTTATTTTATGTTTGAAAGAATCTCTCTATGGGGACAAGAACTTTCTTTATCTTTCTTCTTCAAGGTGGGATCCCTGGCACTTAAAACAATGTCTGACATGATGATCAATGTTTGTTGAATAGAAAAATGAATGGTTATAAGTAATGCCTTTAGTTTATGATTGATTATGTCTTATTCAGTATCATTATGCCTAATTGAGAATTCTTATGAAGTTAAGCATTCTAATCTTCAAATTTTTTTCAAATATAATGATGTTTTATGAGTAATAATGTAAACGTGTAATAAATTGACATAGTGTCATGTGATGAATTCTTTATTAATTTTTATTTTGTTGGGATTATTTTTTTTGTGTGTTAGAGTCAATATATTTTTTTGATATTTTAGATGTTTTTGTAAAATGTGTAATATATATACTGTCTCTGAAACACCTGCTGTTAAAATAGCCTTGTAGCAGTGTGGGGTTTTTGGAGGCCATGAAAGTAAACTGCTTGGAGGAGGGGCACTGAATGAAGATAGGGCAGGAAGATAAATTTTGGTTGATGTTACAAGAAAGCCAGTCTGAGATTGGCCAGTACTAACTGTCTTGGGTTTCATTAGGATATGACATGATACTAATTTTTTAAAAGCCTACCTTCCAAGTCATTCCCGAGCCTTTTGTTCACACTCCAGATCAGTGGAGAAAGGAAGTCCTCTTTTAGTTCCTCACGATGATCCCCATGGGTAGCTTCCCTGTGCCATATGTTCCTCTCAAACTGGGCTATGAGCTACTTGCCTTGGGGCTTTGGGCAAATGCATCTTGAAAATAGAGTGCTAGGGAGGGTGGAAGTGCTGTTTCCAGATGGCACCAAATTAGCCACCTGAGAGTAGCATTTGCAGGAAATATGCTTGCAAGGAATAAAAACAAGAGGCTTGAGAGATTTTAAGTAATCTAGACCCTTGGATGGGAAATAGAAGCAAAAGAAAGAAAACTGGCAGAAGAGGCTAGGGAGGGCAGTGGAGCCTAGACCTGGAGATAGAGGGAATAGCTAAAACCTTGTTAGCAGAGAGGTCATCTGCCCTATCCTTTCCCACTGCAGAGAATCTTTGACATGTTCCAGACAAGTAGCCAGCTAGCCTCCTGATCACTTACAAAGAAACAAACTTCATCACCAGGCTACACAATTTAAAAATGATATCCACACTTGATTAATTTACACCTGCATCTGTCTGCCTTTAATATTAAAACAATGGCTTTTGTAAGGCCCTCAAGAGCTAAAAAGAAGCCTTATTTTTCTTATATATAGCTAATATTATTTCGTGTTTATTTTGACTCAAGAAAGTCACACTGAGAGGTAGATATTATTAGAACCCCTCTATTACAGTTAAGAATTTGAGAGAATTTTAAAAAACGACAACAACCTTATCCAAGATCACATTTTGAGTAGGTGAAAGATCTGATACACAGAGGATTACGGAACCAAAGTCAGCATTTATAACTAATACCCAACTCCTTCCATATATATTTGAAGCTGATCAGGTGCTGCCTCCTGTCCCTCTGTCCTTTCTACATTTTAGACTAAATATCCTCATTTATCTAAGTCCTTCCTTATTGAATATAAGTTACCGAACCCTTCTCAATCCTGGTCTTTGTCCCAGTTTATCAATGATTTAGTATTTATCACTATACTGTGTAACCTGATGGGTGCTGAGTACAATATTTCCTTTTATTTGTTCTACCAGCAAATGCATAGCTATCTTAGGTGAGCTTCCTCTAGAGCCAATCCTGAAAAAGGATATGAGAGCAAGCATTTGTTTATTTGGGAGGTAATTTCAGGAAGTAGCTGCAGAGACAAGGGGAGGTAATAAACATGAGGAAGGAATCCAGCAGAGGGTACACTATTAAGAAAGTCACTGCTGTAAGCCACTGAGACACAGTCATGCTGGTGAATTCTGAGAGAGATTGTGGAGCACACCTCAGAATATTTCCCTCCACAGGATGAGGGTGTTGGAATGTTCATCCTCAGCTCTTATTTGTCAAAGGCCACTTACTGCCTATCACTACCAGCCCACTGCATGTGCAGATTCCAATTAAGCTTCCAGGCTAGGAGTTCAGATGCTCCAAGTGGGACACTGGGGCTGTGTGGGCTGGCCAGCCAGCTATATGCATCAGGGACCTTTGGGCCTTCAATCTTCTCTCCAGACCAGCAGCATTCAACTATTATAGTATCCTTTATGCTGGTCCCAGAGAAGGATTTAGAATCCTTCTCAAAAACAGCTCCTGGCAGCCACTGTCCATTGATTTAAGTTAGTACTCAAGACAGAACCCATCTTCTATAATGATTTGGCACTACTTCAGTTCCATCACGTAATGAAGGAGGTTGGCCAGATGACTTCCAGTGTAATCTTCAGTAATAATATTCTATGAATCCATGACAATATATGTCTATGAATGTGGCTCTGGTTGCATATAGCTTTCTTGGAAGTGTTTCTACACAGTTTGGAGTCAACACCCTAGGTCCTTTTCATATACCAGTTACCAGTTGCCATTGAGTTGGTTCTGACTCAGGGTGATTCCATATGTGTCAGAGGAGGACTGTGCTGCATAGGGTTTTCAATGGCTGATTTTTCAGTAGATCACAGGTCTTTCTTCTGAGGTGCCTCTGGGTAGATTTGAACCTCCAAGCTTTCAGTTACCAGCCGAGCATGTTAACAGTCTGTTTTTGTTCTCTAGTGCTGCTCTAACAGAAAATATCACAAGCAGATATCTTTAACAAACAGGGATTTATTTTCTTACACTTTAGGAAGCTAAAAGTCAGAGATCAAAGTGCCAGCTCTAGGGGCTGTGTGAAGCCCCCTCAACCCTGGGCTTCAGCTCTGCCTCTTGTTCCCAGCCCACTGAAGCTGGAGGCTTCTTAACTCAGGCAGCTGCTGGCTGCTGAGGCTGACAAACTCAAATCAACAAGTAAAATGGCATAGTCCCAAGATTATTAACAACATGGCAGACCACTAGTTTGATTACAGAAACAGTCTCAAGATCAGCAGGCTACATGGCAGGCTGCTGAATGAAAACTTGACTACATGCAGGGTCCATGTATGCCAAAAAGCTCAGAGACCTTTCTCAAAGCTTTTCCTCATATACTGGAAGCACAGTACATCCCTAAGGAAGCTCCTCAGCTGCTCATAGCAGATTCCATCATGGAGTTGATTATCAATCACATTATGGGGAATAACTAGATCCAGTTGCCCAGCCACTCAAAACCAGGCCCAGTCAAGTTGACATGAGACCTTAATATCACAATTTTGCCCTTGTTAACTTGGCATCTCCTTCATTGGGTGGCCTGAGTCTCCTCTACCATCTGTGTGGTGAACTCACCTCCTTGGCCTGGCAGGCTCCATTCCTCTGACCTTTGGGCATAGCAGCCCTGCCTCCTCACTTTTGGTCAGTGTCTATGGCCTATCCCACTGGCCCTCATGAATGGCAGCCCTACACTCCAGAACCAAGTTGGTGAAGATTTGACTCTTTGAAACCTAGGAGGATATGGTGGCTTCACCCACAGAGGCCATAGTCCTATCCTTTGAGGCTGAGGCAGCTCTGCTTCCCATTTCCTTGGTCTCTCAGCTTTTGCCTATTAATGCCCAAAGGGAACTGACTTGGCCAGGAAGCTTCCTGTCCAAAGGAATTCAGCTTTCTTCTCCATGGGCCAGCAAGACTGCTACTCCATCTCTTGCTGGTCTCTTCTACCAATTTGTACCCAAAGGCAACCTATTCTACCAGGAAGCCACCTGCATATGTGTCAACTTGGTTGGGCCTGATTAAGAGTAGCTGGGCAGCTGGATGTAGTTACTTCCCATGATGAGACTGGTAATCACCTTCATGGTAGAATGTGTTGTGAGCAGCTGAGGAGCTGCTTTAGGGATGTAGTCTGCTACCAGTATATAAGAAGACAATTTGAGAAAGATCTCGGAGCTTTTTGGCACACCTGGGCTCTGCATGTAGTCAAGTCTTCATTCAACATTGTTTCCTACCAATCTTCGAACTGTTTCTGGACTTGACCTACTGGCCTGCTGTGTTGCTTAATAATCTTAGGAATGTGTCATTTTACTTGTAAACTTGGATTTGTCAACCTCAGCAGCCAGCAGTTGCCTGAGTTAAAAGAAGCATCCAGCTTCAGTGTGCTGGGAACAACAGGCAGAGCTGAAGCTCAAAGTCAAGGGGCCTTTATGAACCTAGAACTGGTACTTTGAACTCAGATTTCTAGCCTCCTAAACTGTAAGAGAATAAATCCTTGTTTGTTAAAGCCATCCACTTGTGGTATTTTTCTGTTAGATCAGGACTAGAGAACCAAAACACTGTTGATCCACTTACGGACATCCCTTTTCATATAGATTGTTAATATTAGTCTCTTTTATCACTTTCAACTGACTTCTGGACCCAAGTTCAGGACTTTTCATTCATTTCTTTTATTTTTTATTGTGTTAATTTGGGTTCACCATTCCAGCTTGTTAAAAGACTTTTACATACTGTTATCCAATAAATGAACCATCCCCTCTAACTTTTGTCAGCTGCAAATTTGATAATCAGGCTGATCTTCACAAAAATTGTTAAAATGTCTAACAGGATTGGACCAAGGACAAAACCTTTGCCTGGATATTTCCCTTTGTGTGGCACATGATCCATTATTAATGGAACGGAAGGTCCTACAGCCTGAGGTCATTGGAGATTTCAATATAGGCATGTTTGGGAGCTCTGAAGGTCACTGTTCAGGCCAGAACCCCAACCATTTTAACCCAACTAATGAAAAGCGCTCAGAGAAAGGACCATGGACTCTTTCTCCTTCAAGATTACTGATTACCCTTGATCAAATGAACTCAGTTCTTTTCCTTTAATTCATTTCCATAGCCAATATAGAAGTGATGACCCCCATCCAAGGATGCTAATAAAGCCTTTCTGCATTTCTGTGTTTTTCCTTCATCATTTTCCTGCAGCTAGCATCTGCTCTGTTCTATTCTGACTCTCCCTCCTGAGAGCTAGCAGCTGTCCACTCCAGGTGAGGTTTGGGGAGGACACCATGCTCAAATATGTCTCTGTGTATATTGGTGAGTGTGTCAGTGTGAGTTTGGGGTGTCTGTGGAAGCGGGTGAGTTGAAAATGAGGATGTAAGGTGGCTTCATCTTGGCTGGCTTACATGATGTTTTTACAGTGGGAAATTTTCCAACAAGATCCACTCATGTCTGTTCACACAAAAGATTGGGTTGACCCCCTGGAAACTTTCCCTTGCAGCACTCTTTGTGTGCCTCTTCTCAAGTCTCTTCAGTTGTTTGTTGGTTTCCTCCAGCCTATCCTGCTTCTTCTCCATGGGACCCCTGAAAGTCTGCTTCACCCATGGCAGCGCTTCTCAAAGAGCGTTCTCTCATCACTTCCAGGGAAGAGACAGGGTTACAATGGATTGGTGGAAGCAGCAGCAGAAGGAAAACAATTTCTTTTTCCTAAGGAAAAGATCCTCTAGAGTCAGAGGACCTTCATAAGAGACCAGACTCCTTTAAACTAGTACACATGACAAGAGACCTCAGATCTCTTACTTCTCTTGTCTAGACAGCTAGAATTACTCTGTGAATCAAAATGCATAATTTATGAAATGGCACATAGGAAAGTGCTTTGAAAGTATTAAAGCTTTGTAAATTACATAAGGTATTCTTGGTGTAATGTGTGAAACTTTTATATATCCCCACATGCATTTCACGTCCATTTACACACACACACATTTTCCTCACTTCACATGTGTTGTGCTGGCCCTGAAGAATACAATCTAATTATCTGTTTCATGAAAAATAATGTTAGCAGAGCAATAAAGACAAATGGGAAAACACAAAGTGATAGTACAATCAGCAAAGACTCTATGAATTTGATACACAGAACCTCTATTAGCTCTTCCATTTTGTTCTGTGTATCTGTCAGAGCCCCATAGACTGAGCGATGTACATAGACCTTCTTGTCTGTGACTAGTCACATCCCCCTTTCTAGTGTACCTGATTCTAGAATAGACACGTCCCACCTAAGAAGATATTATTATGGATTGATTATGTCCCCAAAAATCATACTGAATTCCTGGCCCTTTTCCCTGTAGATGTGACTCTCTTTGGAAATAAGGTTTTTATTTTGTATGTAAACAAGATCCCATTAGTGCAGAATGGATCTAAAGTCTATTCACTTCTGAGTTTAGACAAAGACACATGGGGTAAGACAGATGGCATGTGAGGATCATCTACAAGACAAGGAACACTTAGGAACCAAGGAACACCTGAGATCAGACAAGGAAAGAAGTGACATGTCCAAGATCCTGACTTGGATTTTTAGCCACCAGAATTGTGAAAAAAATATTTTTATTCTTTAAAGCCATTCACTTATGGTCTTTCTGGTACAGCAAAACTAGGTAGCTCAGACGGCTACTTTCACCCTCATTGCCATTGAGTCGATCCCTTCCTTGGGTTTCCAAGTCAGTATGTCTATAGAAATAAGTTGCCCAATCTTCCTTCCAAGGACTGGCTTGTGGGTTTGAACTGCCAGCCTTCTGGTTATCAGTCAAATGCCTTAGGCACTATGCCACCAGAGCTTCCTATGATCATATAAGGCATAAAGCATGATGTTGTTGTTGTTGTTATGTGCTGTAGAGTTGGCCCCAACTCATAGTGACCCTCCTTGGGTTTCTGAGGCAGTATCACTACAGAAGTAGGATGACCCAACCTTCCTTCCGAGGAGTAGCTGCTGGGTTTGAACCGCCAGCCTTCTGGTCAGCAGTCAAATACCTTAGACATATGCTACCAGAGCTCCTATAAAGCATGATATTGGTGTTTAATTGTTTGATTCTTTCTGGGTAATGCAACCTATGACCTGAAAACCAAACTGGGTCCAATTTTGTTCAACTGACTATTCTTTCAAAGCACTTTGACATGAAATGGGAATTTCCTTTTCTGCCCAGCCATATTGGCAGGCAGAGCTCACTTTACATATTGAAGACAAAAATAATGGCTCAATGTCAAGGACATTGCCATTGGCCTGGGGCAGGGAAAGGATATATTCCCAGGCCACCTGTCTGTTCTCTCCTTCCACTAGTACTGTTTAGTTTTTCACAGTGTGTTTAAGCATCCATAACTCTTTAGAATCTCTTGCCACATTTGATCCCAACCTTGTACTGTCTGTAAGGCCAGGATTTTATGATTCCCATTTTTGAGGTAATGATGCTGGTGTTACCTGGTACCTTGAACATCATACATAGCAAGCTGCTACAATCTTTTTAAAGATAAGATGAGTCACTAAGAAGTTAATGGCAATGTTGTCTATTTGCTGTTTTGACTTTCCAGCAATAAAGAGAAAATATAATTGCCTACTTCACCCTCCTAGGAAGGATCAAGAATCCATTGTGATATGAATCCAGGGTCAACTCACACCCTGGGCAAGTTAACAACTACACTGTATATAAAAAGTTTAAATTGTTTCCAACTTTAATATATTAGGAAGATCTCTCCAGAAAGTATAGATTTTCAGTTTCTTTTGGAAGATATCCCACCCTAAAGAAAGCAGCTTCATACATTATGGCTGTACCAGTGAGGCAGCAAAATCCTGTGGCAGAGGCTGATGTGGGTGAGGAGGTGGAGAGGAGGGCACAGCAGGTGTCAATCTCTTAGGTTCACATGATCCAACCGGCATGAGCACTGCTAATGGCAAACTCCAAGAACTGAAAATCAGAAACCCCTTCCATGTCCTATTGTGGTAGCCCTAAGTCTTTTATAAAATCCCAAGGGAGTCAAAGGAGGCCCTTGATGGTGCAAACCATTAACGTACTAGGCTGCTGATTAAAAGTTTGATGGTGTCAATCTATCCAGAAGTGCCTTCAAAGACAGGGCTGGCGATCTACTCCCCAAAAATAAGGCATTGAAAACCCTGAGGAGCACAATTCTACTCTGACACACATGGACTTACTATGGGTAGGATGGTGCTTTTTTTTTTTTTTTTCCCCCAAGAAAGTCAGAAGCAGAGAAGGCTAACATTGAATCTTTTTCCAAGGTTGACGAGTCATATAAAAGTTGATTCATAATCAATACATTAAATTTCGTGCTGATACAGAATAATGGATACTTTGTAAATAGTCAAGTTTTTCTGTGGCCTCTGAGCTCCTTAGAGACTCCTCCCTCCATGGGCTGTACGTAAGTAGGAAACTCATTCCACCCTTAATAGTCTTTATTTGAAAAGATATCACTGGCTGCCTATATTCATCTTTCTATCAATAATTTAAAATCCTATTTATATCTTTTTCTTATTGAAATAATACAATGGATTGGTGGAAGCAGCAGCAGAAGGCAAACTGTTATTAGTTGTTGTCAAGTTGATTCAGACTCATGGTGACCTTATATGTGCAGAGTAGAACAGTTCTATAGGGTTTTCAAGGCTATGACATTTCAGAATCAGATCACTAGGTCTGTCTTCTGAATTGCCAATTGTGGTTGAGTCTTTAACCATCTGTGCCACACAGGAACAAAAATAAGGAAGATTTGGTTTCAGCAAACTATATTTATATAGGTGAATATACATCAGTAAACAGATAGATAGATACAGATATCCTACTCATGGTAACTGCATGTGTGTATACCTATATAGATATAGATTGTTGAAATCAAAATCTTCCTTATTTTAAATTATAGCTGAAGTCCTCCTTCCTCCAGGAAAATGTCTCAAAATCACTTCACCAGAACCTTTTTTTTAAAACCTGAAGTTGTTATATCAGCTTCCAATGCATCTATTATTTGCATATACTTCAAGTGAAGTATATATTGAAGAGGCAGAATATAAATCAAAGGACACTCAAACATTGCATAATAAACTTCTTAACAACCTGGTAAAGAGACCTCAGATTGTCCTTGGTCACATCAGCAGAAAACAGGATCCCTGAGGCTGTGGCATGTAGCTCAGAGTTTGTCAGCTAAGAGCTCCATTTGAGCAATGGTGTGATTTGCTCTTTGTCCCTGGTGCATGTGATTATATGAAAATAATAATAATAATAATAATAACGCACTGCCGTTAAGTTGATTGGACTCATAGCAACCCCTCCTTGGGTTTCCCAGGCAGTTTCTCTACAGAAGTAGATCATCCAGTCTTCCTTTTGAGGAGTGGCTGGTGGGTTTGAACACCAGCCGTCTGGTTAGCAGTCAAATGCCTTAGGCACTATGCCCCCAGAGTTCCCAAATATAGAAGTATTTAAATGGGCCAAAGGGAGCTCTAGTAGCATAGTGGCTAAAGTTCAAACCCACCAGCCACTCCTCAGAAGGAAGATGAGGCAATCTACTTCCATAGTGATACTGCCTCGGAAACCCAAGGAGGGGTCACTGTGAGTCAGGTCTGACTCGACGGCACATAACAACAACAACAACAACAACAAATGGGCCGAAAGTGCCAAATAAGCATCCTCAGTGAGATGCTTACTGAGGAGTAAGCCAGTCAATCATATATCTAGTTGAGAACAAAAAAACAAATGTGGATCGTGTTGGATGCTGCACATATAGTACTGATGACTGAGTCTCACATGTGTGGTATCATGAAGGATTTCATATTTTTTAGCTCTCTGGAAATGAAACACTCATTGGCACCTGCTCTAAATAACAGCACAAAAATTAATTCTACTTCTAAAATACTTGAATTCAAAGTTACATTTTTTTTAATGTTATTATTCTGATTGGACCAATAGGTGTATAATTCTCAAATTTCCAATTATTTTCCTCTCCCCATACCCATCATTCCTCTTACCCACCAAAAAGTATTCTCTCTATAGTGATATTTTTCAAATAGGTGACTAATTTTCATTTCAGAGAAACAGAACCAGTAACAAGGCTAGGCTACTAAAACTCCTAACAGAATTTTTATTCAAGGGAAAACAGAAACAGGGAATACCATGAACAATAACATCTAATGATAATCCCCTAAACTCATTTTGGTAGTTTCCAACCACCTTCCCTTGCAAAATCTTCAGCACCGAATAGATAAATTTGAATTGTATTTTTGTTTATCTTTATTCAAAAGTAGTGAAAGAAGTATTATAGAGTAACAGTTCAATGGCAAAAATATCAAAGGAAAAATAAAAAGTAGAAGTTTGGGATAATAAGCAATATAAGAATTAAGCCTCTGAATTACTATAACCTGTCTAAGTCTTTATTTTTTCATCATTATTTGCAAGATAATAACAAAGGCCTAGTGTCTCTGTTATCCTCAGGAACACTAAGAGAGACAGGTATTTTCTAAATTTGATAATCTTAATAAAAACATAACCTACAGCAAGGTCTATACTTGATGAAATATTGAAGAATGCACACTAGCCCTTCTTCCATTTGATAGTGTACTTAGCTTTAGCCACTATGATATGGCAAAAGAGACAAATAAAAGGCAGAAAATTGGAAAGTAAGAAATGTAAGTGTTTTCATACACAAGCAACCATGGTTTAGTATATAGAAAATAAAAAATCTGTAGATAAAACAGAGAATCAGTAAGATAATTTTACAACATTGCTAAACACACAAATATCCCAAAATCACTTGTATTACTGTCAATCGGCAACAAATAGAAATGAAAATGTTAGAATTCAAAATAGCATAAATCAATCAAATGCATTGTTGTTATTGTTAGGTACCGTCAAGTAGTCTCAGACTCATAGAGACCCCATTTATGTACAACAGGACGAAACACTGCCCAATTTTGTGCCATGCTCAAAATCTCTGCTATAGTTGAGCCCATCTTTGCAGCCACTGTGTCAATCCACCTCACTGAAGGTATCACTTTTTTGTTGACCCTCCACTTTACCAGGCATGATACCCTCCTCCAGGGAATGGTCCCTCTGACAACATGACCAAAGTTGTTGTTGTTGTTGTTGTTAAGTGCCGTCGAGTCGTTTCCGACTCATAGCGACCCCATGCACAGCAGAACGAAACACTGCCCTATCCCGCACCA
>NW_006921637.1:9371769-9385069 GCF_000298275.1 Orycteropus afer afer | reverse complement strand
TAATCCATACTGAAGACTGGAGGCTTTAATCATCATCAGTAAGTGCTTCAAGTCATCTTCACTTTCAGCAAGCAAGGTGGTGTCATCCACATATTGCAGGTTGTTAATGAGTCTTCCTCCAATCCTCATGCTGTGTTCTTCTTCATATAGTCCAGATTTTCAGATTATTTGTTCAGCATACAGTTTGAATAAGTAGGATGAAAGGTTAGAACCCAATGGACACCCTTCCTGATTTTAAACCATGCAATACCCTTTGTTGTGTTTGAACAGCCTCCCAGTCTAAGAACAATCAAGTGATCTGGAATTCCCATTCTTCTCAAAGTTATCCATAATTTGTTATGATACACAAAGTACAGTGCTTTTGTATGGTCAATAAAACACAAATAAACATCCTTCTCTATTTTTTGCTTTCAGCCAAGATTCATCTGCATCAGTAATGATATTTATCATTCCATGTCCTCTTCTGACTCTAGCCTACATTTCTGGAAGTTCCCTGTAATGGCTGCAACCGTTTTTCAATTAACTTCATCAAGATTTTTCTTGTATGTGATACTAATGATATTGTTCTATAATTTCCACATTCTGTGGGATCACCTTTTTTTGGAATGGGTGCAAATGTGGATCTCTTTCAGTTAGTTGGTCAGGTTGTTGTCTTCCAAATTTTTGGCATAGACAAGTGAGCACCTTCAGCTCAGCATTGGTTTGTTGAAACATCTCAATGGGTATGGTAGTTATGTTTGTGTGTCAACTTGGCTAGGCCTGGTTGAGTGGCTGGGCAGTGAGACTGACAATCAACTCCATAGTGGGATCTACCACAAGCAGCTGAGTAGCTGCCTTTGGGATGTCGTCTGCTTCCTGTATTTAAGGAGAAGCCTTGGGAATGGTCTCTATCCTATGGCACGCTTGGACCCTGCATGTAGCCATGTCGTTGCTCAGCAGCCTGCTATGTTCTGCTGACCTTGGGACTTACAATGGACTGAAGTTAATGGCCTGACGTGTGGTTTGGTAACATTGGGACTGTGCCTTTTTAATTGTCAACCTTGAGGCTTCTCAGCAGCCAGTAGCTGTCTGAGTGAAGAAATGCCTCTAGCTCCAGTGGGCTGGGAGCAGGAGGCAGAGCTGGACCCCAAGGTTGAGGGGTTTTCACCTATCCCCTAGTGCCTGGCACTTTAAACTTGGACTTAAAGCCTCCAAATTGTAAGAATAAATTCCTGTTTGTTTAAGCCATCCCATTTGTGGTATATTTCCTGTCAGAACAGCACCAGATAACCAGAACAATGCATATTTCATCAATTCTTGGAGTCCTGTTCTTTGTCAATTCCTTCAGTGCTGCTTCAACTTCTTCCTTCAATACCATTGGTTTTTGATCATATGCCACCTCCTGAAATGGATGGACATCGACCAATTATTTTTTGGTACAATGACTCTGTATATTGCTTCCATCTTCTTTTGATATTTCCTGCATCTTTCAATATTTTGTCTCTAGAAGCTTTGAATACTGCAACTTGAGGCTTGAATTTTTTCTTCAGTTCCTTCAGCTTGAGAAATGCTGAGTATGTTCTTCTCTTTTGGTTTTCTAACTCCAGGTCTTTGCACATTTCATTATAATAAGTGCCTTTGTCTTCTCAAACTGCTCTTTGAAATCTATTATCTCTTTTATCTTGTCATTTTTTCCCCATTTCCCTTAGCTACTCTTCATTCAAGAGCAAGTTTCAGAGTCTGTTCTGACATCCATTTTGGTCTTTTCTTCCTTTCCTGTCTTTTTAGAGACCTTTTGCTTTCTTCATGTATGATATTCTTGATGTCATTCCATAATTCATCTGGTTTTCAGTCATTGTTGTTCAATACTTCAAATCTATTTTTCAGATGGTGTCTAAATTCAGGTGGGGTATAATCCAGGTTATAGTGTGGCTCTTGTGGACTTGTTTTATTTTCTTCAGTTTCAGCTGAAGCAATTTATGGTCTGCTCCACAGTCAACTCTTGGCCTTGTTTTAGTTGAAGATATTGAGCTTATCCATTGCCTCTTTCTGAAGATGTACTTGATCTGATTCCTGTGTATTTCATCTGGTGTGATCCACATATATAACCACTATTTACATTGTTGAAAAAAGTATTTGCAATGAATAAGTCATTGGTCTTGCAAAATTCTATCATGTGATCTCTGGTGTCATTTCTATCACCATGGTCAGATTTTCTAACTGTTGATGATTCTTCTTTGTTTCCAACTTTTTATTATTATTATTATTATTTCTTTCTTTTTTTTTTTGATAAAGTTTTTTGAACAGAAGTATTTCTTTTTTATGAAGTACCATTTATCTACACATAAGAGCTCTGGTGGTGTAGTGCCTAAGGCATTTGACTACAAGCCAGAAGGGTGGCAGTTCAATCCCACCAGCCACTCCTCGGAAGGAAGATTGGGCAACCTAATTCTGTAGCGATACCATCTCAGAACCCAAGGACGAGTCGCTATGAGTTGGATCCAACTCGAGAGCAGTGCTTTTTTTAAAAAAAAAAATTATCTACACACTTTTTTTTTCCTACTCATGCTTTTGTTGTCATATCAGGTACCCACTGTCACTGAGTTGATTCTGACTCATGGTGATCTTACAGGACAGACTCAGAGTCGAACTGTCCTTAGGGTTATCAAGGCTGTAAATCTTTATGGCAGAAGACTGCCTCACCTTTCTCCCACAAAGTGGCTGGTGGGTTCAAACCACTAGGTCCACAACTTTGTCCCTCCATTTGCTTCAATGAATTTTATGGTTTTCGTTTCCAGATTAAGGCCCTTGATCCATTTTGAACTGATTTTTGTATATAGTTTAAGTGTTGCAACCTGGTTCATTTTTCTGCATTTGTACATCCAGTTTTCCCACTACCGTTTATTGAAGAGACATTTCCTTCCCCTTTGGATATATTTAACACTCTTGTTGAAAATCAGTTGACCATAGTTGTATGTATTTACATGCCAACAGGGCTCTCAATTTTATTCCCTTGGTCTATGTGTCTATTCGGAAGGAAGGTTGGGCAATCCTACTTCCATAGTGATATTGCCTCGGAAACCCAAAGAGGGGTCACTATGAGTCGGGGCTGACTCGACGGCACATAACAACAACAACAACAACAATGTGTCTATTATTATACCAGTACTAGACTGTTTGAGAGCTCTGGTATCATAGAATCTAAGGCATTTGACTGCTAACCAGAAGGTTAGCAGTTCAAACCCTCCAGCCACTCCTCAGAAGGAAGGTTGGGCAATCTACTTTGTTGGAAACCCAAGGAGGAGTCACTATGAGTCAGGATCAACTTGAGGGCAGTGAGTTTCAGAGTTTTAAATACTGTAGCTGGACTGTTTAAATACTAGACTGTTTTCAATACTGTAGCTTTATAATATGTTTTGAAGTCAGGACATGTGAGTCTTCACATTTTATTATTATTATTATTTAGTATTGCTTTAGTTAATTGGGATTCTTTGCCCTTCCTTATAAACTTGAGGACTGGCTTTTCCATTTCTACCAAGAAAGCTTTTGGAATTTTAATGAGGATTGCACTGAATTTATAGATTACTTTGGGTAATATTTATGTCTTGACTATATTAAGCTGTGGTAGTTATGTTTGTGTGTCAACTTGGCTGGGCCTTGTTGAGTGGCTGGGCAGCTAGTGGTAGTTATTCCTCATGATTAGACTAGCTATCAACTCTTTGGTGGAATCTACCACAAGCAGCTGAGTAGCTGCTTGTGGGATGTGGTCTGCTTCCTGTATGTAAGGAGAAGCTTTGGGAATGGTCTCTAGCCTATGGCATGCTTGGACCCTGCATATAGCCATGTCATTGTTCAGCCAACAGGTTGCTGTGCTCTGCCAACCTTGGGACTTAGAATGAAGTTGAATTAATGGCCTGCTGTGTGGTTTTGTAACATCAGGACTATGCCTTTTTACTTGTCAACCTTGGGCTTCTCAGCCTCAGCAGCCAGCAGCTGTCTGAGTAAGGAAAAGCCTTTAGCTCCATTAGGCCAGGAGCAGGAGGAAGAGCTGGACCCCAGGGTTGGGGGGCTTTCACCCAGCCCCTAGAGTGTGACACTTTGAACTTGGACTTAAAGCCTCCAAACTGTAAGTGAATAAACTCCTGTTTGTTAAGGTCATCCATCCCATTTGTGGTATATATTCTTGTCAGAGCGGTACGAGGTAACCAGAATAGAATTTGGAACCAAGAGAGTGGGGTGCTGCTCTGACAGATACCTAAAATGTGGAAACAGGAGTGGAATGCATCCTTGACCCAAGACCCTGGCAGAGATACCTCAGCATGTGGCATGACAGACGGCAGGAGCAGACCCAAGACACTGGCAGAGAGATACCAGCAGAGAGACCAGCATGAAAGACAGTAGTAGCAGAGCCCAGAGACTGGCATTAAACAGCAACAGGCTTACCAGTCCATGGAGGAGAAAGCCAGGTGTCATTGGGTAGGTGGCTTCCTGGCAGAGTGGGTTCCCTTCAGGCATTAATTGGTCAGGAGACCAGCATAAAATGGAGTAGCAGGTTGGCTGGCCCATGGAGCAAGAAAGCTACATGTTCTTTGGGCAGAAAGATTTCCAGCACAGTCGGTTGCCCTCAGTCATTAATCAGCAGAAGCAGAGAGACCAAGAAAATGGAAGCAGAGCTTCCTCCGCCTTAAGGGTAGGACCATGGCCTTTAGGTGTGGAACCACCACAGCACCCTAGGTTTCAAAGAGCTGGGCCTTCACCAATTTGGTTCTGGAGTGTAGGGCTGCTCGTTCATGTGAGTCAGTGGGATGGAGCCATAGCTGCTGCCCAAGAGTGAGGGGGAGGGTCTGCCATGCCCCATAGGGAGAGGAACAGGTCTCATGAGGCCAAGGAGGTGAGGTTGCCACTTAGAGGAACTAGGGTACTGGAGCCACCCAGTGGAGGAGATCTGTACAGATGCCACCCAATGAAGATCTGCACAGATGCCAAATTGACAAGGGGTGGAATGGTGGTAGTTATATTTGTGTGTCAACTTGGCTGGGCTTGGTTATGTGGCTGGGCAGCTGGTGGTAGTGATTCCCCAGGATGAGCCTGGCAATCAACTTCATGGTGGGATGTACCACAAGCAACTGAGTAGCTGCCTTTGGGATGTGGTCTGCTTCCTGTATATAAGGAGAAGCCTTGGGAATGATCTCTAGCCTATGGCACACCCTGCATGTAGCCGTGTCATAGTTCAGCAGCCTGCCATCCTGCCATTCTGCCATGCTTTGCCAACCTTGGGACTTAAAATGAAGATGAATTAATGACCTGCCATGTGGTTTGGTAACATCAGGATTGTGCCTTTTTATTTGTCAACCTTGGGCTTCTCAGCCTCAACAGCCAGCAGCTGTCTGAGCGGAGAAAGGCCTCTGGCTCCAGTGGGCTGGGAGCAGGAGGTGGAGCTGGACCTCAGGGTTGAGGGGCTTTCACCCAGTCCCTAGAGCCTGACACTTTGTACTTGGACTTAAAGCCTCCAAACTGTAAGTGAATAAACTCCTGTTTGTTAAGGCCATCCATCTCATTTGTGGTATATATTCTTGTCAGAGCAGTACAAGGTAACCAGAACATAAGCCTTCCAATCCACAGAACTGAATGTCCTTCTAGTTATTTAGGTCCTTTTTGATTTCTTTTAGCAATGTTTTATAGTTTTTTGTGCAGAGGTCTTTTACTTTCCTGATTAAATTTATTCCTAGGTATTTTATTCTCTTAGATTCTACAGTAATAGGTAATGCCTCCTGAATTTCCTTTTCTTCTTTGCTAAACATTGCTGTTTAGCAACTCTATTGTTTTCTGTCTGTTCACCTTGTACCCTGCCACTTTGATGAAATAATTTATTATTTCTAATAATATTTAATAATATCTATTATGTGGATTCTTTGGGATTTCTATGTATAGAATCACATCAGTTTTGAAAAGAGATAGTTTTACTTCCTCCTTCTTGATTTTGATAGCTCTTTTTACCTCTAGCCTAAATATTTTGGCTGGACTCCCAGAATGATGTTGAATAGTAATAGTGAGAGTGGTCATCTCTGTCTTGTTCCTGATCTTAATAGAAAAGTTTCAGTCTTTCTCCTTTGAGTATAATGTTAGCTGTGGGTTTTTCATAAATGTCCTTTATTATATTGAGGAATTTCCCATCTATTCTTATCTTGATGAGTGCTTTTATCATGAAAAGATGTTGAATTTTGTCAAATACTTTTTCTGCATCAAATGAGATGATGATGTGGTTTTCTTCCTTTGTTCTTTTGATGTTGTGTATCACATTGATTAATGATTTAATGTTGAACTACCCTTGCATTCCTAGGATAAATTCTGCTTGATCATGGTGTATAATCCTTTTAATATGCTTTTTTATTTTGTTCACTAGAATTTCATTGAGCAAATTTGCATCTATATTCATTAGAGTTATTGGTTGTATTTTTGGTGTTGTTGTTAATTGTGATTTGGGTGAAAGTTTACAAAGCAAATTGGTTTTCTATTCACATTACATACACATTTTGTTTTGTGATATTCTTTGTTATTCCCAAAATGAAACCACACTCTTCCCACTTCCTCCCTATGGTTACTATTTCCCTCTATGCTTCTTTCCTATCCCTTCCTGCCATCTGAGTTTCATCTGCCTTTGATCTCACATGGTTGATTGCTCTAATGAGTGCATACCTTCCTACTATTATTGATCACCTTATAAGCCTGTCTATCATTTGGCTGTATATTGAGTCATGGGAGTGAGTTCAGTTTCAGGCTTGAAGGGTGTCTGACAGCCATGGTCTTGGAGATTTCATCAGTCTCTATGAGACCAGTAAACCTTGTCTTTTTTATGATTTTTGAGGTTTTTTCCACATTTTTCTTCCACTCTCTCTGGGATCTCCTATTGTGCTCCCTTTAAGAGTGGTCAACAGTGGTAACTGGGTACCATGTAGTTCTTCTGGTCTCAGGTTCATGGAGGCTGGGGTTCACACAGTGCGTTAGCTCTTTGGGCTAATTGTTTCCTTGCATCTTTGATTTTCTTCACTCTTCTTTGCTCAAGACAAGGTGAGGCCAAGAATAGCACCTTAGATGACTGCTCACAAGCTTTTAAGACAGAAGTCACTACTCATCAAAATAGAATGTAGAACATTGTCTTTGTGGACTATGTTATGCCAATTGAACTTGATGTCCCTCAAAACTATGGTCCTGAGCCTTCAGGCCCAATGACTCATTTATTTATTTATTTTTTTTTCTTGTATCTCTGCTTGGTTTTGGTATCTCTATAATCCTCCCTTCACTGGTAATGTTGTATTGTGATTGAAAACAATGCTTTGTATGATTTCAATCTTTTCAAAATGTATTGAGACTTTCTTTATGGCCTGAAATATGGTTTATGCTGATGAATGATCCATGGGCACTGGAGAGGAAAGGATATTGTGCTGTTGTTGAGTGGAGTTTTCTAAATATGTCTATTAGGTCCAGTTGGTTAATAGTGGTATTCAAGTCTTCAGTTTCTTTATTGATCTTCTTTTTAATTTTTTTATCCATTATTTAAAGGGGTGTATTAAAATCTCTTGCTACTATTGTAGGAGCTTCTGGTAGCACAGTGCCTAAGGCACCTGACTGCTAACCAGAAGGCTGGTGGTTCAAACCCACCAGCCACTCCTCGGAAGGAAGATGGGGCAATCTACTTTTGTAGTGATACTGCCTTGGCAACTCAAGAAGGGGTCGCTATGAGTCAGGGCCGATTTGATGGCACATAACAACAACAACAACTATTATTGTAGCCTTATCTATTTCTCCCTTCAATTCTGTCAATGTTTCCTTTATAAATTTTGAGGCTCCTACATTTGGTGCATAAATATTTATATTTGTAGACTCTTCTTATGAATATAATAATCTTTTTCATTATATGTACCATTCTTTTCTTTGTCTTTAATGATAGATTTTGACTTAAGGTCTAGTTTGTCTGATATTAAAATTGCTATACCTGCTCTCTTTTGATTACTATTTGCATGGAATTTCCCCCCATTATTATTATTTTCACCTTTTTATGTCTTTTATGTCTAATGTGTGTTTCTTGTAAACAACATATAGATGGTTTTTTTTTTTTTTTTTGGTAAATTCATTCTGCAACTCTCTGTCATTTGACTGGAACATTTAATCTATTTATGCTGACAATAATTACCACTAAAGGAGGATTTAATTCTGACACTTTGTTATACATTTTTTTTTGTGTGAGACTTATGGCTTCTTTGTTCTTTCTACCAGTGCTGACTTCTTTTTTATATAGATTTTTCTCTCTTTTATTGTTTTCTTGTGTGTGTGTGTGAGTGTTGAGCCATTTTTTCTTTCTTTCTTTGTGTGAACAATATTTTATTTACTTTGTTTATAGTTGGCATAGTTCCTAAGGTATTTGACTGCTAACCAGAAGGCTGGTGGTTCAAACTCATCTGCCACTCTTCATAAGGAAGGTTGGGCAATCTACTTCCGTAGTGATACTGCCTCGGAAACCCAAGGAGGGGTCGCTATGAGTTGAATCCAACTCGATGGAAGTGGGTTTTGTTTTGTTTTTTGTCTGTAATTACCATGAAGATCATGTTTAACATCTTATATTTAAAACAAACTGTTATATATTGATACCAACTTAACGTCCTTAACTTATAAAAACTCAATACCTCCCTACGTATAGATGTTTTTATTAATCACTTCTTTGTATTTCAGCTTCTTTGTGGTCTAAATTTAAATTTATTTTATTATTATATACATATAGTTCCTATTTTGTCTTTTTTATTTGCTGTGATTTTGTCATTGTAAATGATGAAGACTTTGACTCTTGTATTTACAAGCCAAAATATTTCTTAAATCTGATCTTTATACTGTGAAAACTTTTCCTTTATGGAAATCCTACCCCCGTTCCTATGTATATCATTTCAAGCTACTGCCTAGTGTCATTACTTTTCCTTCTGGAGGACTCCCTGTAATATTAGCATATTTTAATGCAAATAACACAAGCTTTCTATGTTTGTTTGCCAACCACATACTCCTGCTGGGAAGTATTTTTGTAAATTTCCTGTGCTAATTTTTTTTTTTCTAACAGAAACATGTGAAAAAAAATGGCATAGCAGTGTTTATGAAAATGCTTCCTGGGGAGAGGGACAAATTGGCACACAAATGTAGAATATATGTGTTATTTACGTAAAACTATGGTACTTGTAGGGCCAATGTGGCAGTAGCAAATTCCCTTAGTTTTTTTTATCTTTAAGTGTCTTAATTTCACCCTCATTTTTGATAGACAATTTTGCCAAGTATATTATTCTTGGATGACAGTCTTTTCTTTCATCACATTAAAATGTCATACCATTGCTTTCTTGCCTACATGGTTTCTGAAGAGAAATCAGCATTTAATTTTATTGAAAACCACTTTTCTGTGATATTTAACTTCTCTTCTTTTGTAGTGATACTGCCTCAGAAACCCAAGGAAGGGTTGCTATGAGTCAGATCTGACTTGACAGCAGTGAGTTTGTTTTTATTGGTTTTCATTCCATTCTCAAAATTTTCTTTGTCATTATTTCTTAAAGATTGGATTATGATATGCCTTGGTGTGAATCTTTAGGATTTACCCTCTATGGTGTTTCCTTGAGCTAATTGGATTGAAAGTTCTTGTCTTGTGTGATATTTGGGAAGTTTCGTGCCATTATTGTTTTCAAAAATGCTTTCTGGATATTACTCTCTCTCTGTCTTCTCCTTCTGGAACTCCCATAATGCATATATTATTACTCTGAATGATGTCCCACAAATATGTCAGACTTTATTTTTCCTCATTCTTTTTTTCTGGTTGCTCCTCAGAGTTAGCAAACTCAAAGCCCTGTCTTTGAGTTCTCTGATGCTATCTTCTGTTGTTTTAATTCTACTGCTAAGTCCTTCCATTGTGTTGCTCATTTCTTTTTCTTTCTTTTTTCTTTTAAATTAAATTTCTATTGTAATTTGTGTGACAGTTTAGAGAGCAATTTAATTTTCCATACAGAAGTTCACATACACTTTGTCTCATAACATTGGCTTCAATTTCCAACAATGCCACAGCTCTCTTCCCACTTCCTTCCCATAGATATCTCTTCCCTGTGTCCTTCCCACCCATGCACTACTACCCCCTGAACTGTCTCCTTGTGCATATACAACCCTTCTATTATCCTCCAATTGATCTCTCCAAGGGGTGTATCTACCTAATGTGAATGTTAAGCCCATATGCCTGTCTTGTTTGGCTAGAAGCCACAGGAGTGGGTTTAATTCCAGACCTGAAGGGCAGCTGGAGGCCATAGTCTCAGGGATTCCATCAGGCTCTGTCAGACCAGCAAATCTGGTCCTTTATGTATTTTTAAATGATTTTGATGTTTTGTTCCACAATGTTTTCCCACTCTATCTAGGATCTCCTATATAGATCCCTCTCCGAGTGGTTGACATTTGTAGCTGGGAACCATCTAGTTCTTCTGGTCTCATAGTCATATAGGCTGAGGATCTCATGGGGTACCAGTCCTTTGGACCAATTGTTTCCATGCGACTTTGGATTACTTTATTCTTCTTTGCTCTGGATGAAGAGTGACCCATCATTGTATCTAGATAGCCACTTGAGAGTTAAGATCACAGTCACTACTCACCAAAGTAGGATGTGGAACAATGGTTTTGTGTAGTATGCTATGCCTATTGAGCTTAATGTCACCTGAAACCATGGTCCTGAGCCCACAGGTCCAACTACTTGTTCCTTCCAGGTAGCTGACTGTGTGCAAGAAGTGACTAAAGTCTTGCCCCTTTCAGTTCTACTATATACCTGGACATTCTTACAGAACTTATAAATACACTTGTAGAAATATTGTCTGCCAACCCTATACATGGTCATGAGTACACTCCCTAAATAGACATACCTGTCCACCCATTTTCCATCCAAAGATCAATGTTTGCCTTCACTGACAACACAGTGCTATATATGCAAAAGAGTTCATCTTTGTTGTCTGTACCTCCCATGCACCTCCTTATGTCTTCCTCTTCCTCAGTGCCACTGTGTTGATCACTCACATTTTGTACATTGCCCATCCTTTCACCCAAATCAATACTTGTCTCCACCTATCTAGCAATGTTCCCTCCCCTCCCAACCCTGGTAACCAACAAAGAAAATTTCTTTCTACATATAAAACCTTTCCTTGACTTTTTACAATAACAGACTAATAAAGTTTTTGTCCTTCTGTGATTGTCCTATTTCACTCAGAGTAATGTCCTCCAAGTTCATCCATGTTATGCCATGTTTTGAAGATTCTGTTATTTAGAATTGCATAGTATTCCATTGTGTGTACATACAATAGTTTGGTTACCAGTCTTCTTTTGATGAGTACCAAGTTGTTTCCATCTTTTGGGTATTGTAAATAATGCTATGATGAACATGAGTGTGCATATATCTGTTCTTGTCCTGGATCTCATTTCCTTAGGATATATACCTAGTAATGGAATTGCTGAGTCAAATGGTATTTTTTAATTCCAACATTTTAGAGAATCGCCATACTGCTTTCTACACTGGTTGTATCATTTTACCGTCCCATTAGCAGTGCATGAGTGTCCCAATCTGTCCACATCCTTGCCAGCATTTATTATTTTGTGGCTTGTTGAACTTTGCTACTAGTGCTGGGGCAGGATAGTGTCTCTTTGTTGCTTTGATTTGCATCTGTCTAATAGCTAAAATCATGAATATTTCTTCATGTGTTTGTTGGCTACCTGAATATCCTCTTTGCTGTCTATTCATGTCTTCTGTCCAATTTTTAATTGGATTATTTGTCTTTTTGTTGTTTAGGTTTTGGAGTTTTCTTTAAATTATAGAGATAAGAACCTTGTTAGATATGTCATTGCCAAGTATTGTTTTCCCAATCTTTAGGTTCTCTTTGACTCTTTTGGAGAAGTCTTTGCACATAAAAATTTAATTTTAGAAGGTCCCATTCATCTAGTTTCTCTTCTGCTGTTTGTGCATTTTAGGTTATGCTTGATAGTCTCTTTATGCCATATATTAGGATCTCTGAATATATCCCTATTTTTTCCTTGAGGAATTTATAGTATTAGGTTTCAGATTTAAGTCTTTGATCCATATGGAGTTAGTTTTTCTGTATGATGTGAGGTACAGATTTTGTTTCATTTTTCTGCAAATAGATACACAATTTTACCAGCACCATTTGTTAAAGAGACAATCTCTTCCCCATTTAATGGATTTCAGCCCTTTGTTAAAAATCAGCTGACCATAGATTGATGGATCTACTTCTGGGTTCTTAATTTTATTCCATTGGTCTATGTGTCTGTTGTTGTACCAATACCAGGCTGTTTTGACTACAGTGGCTGTGTAGTAGGTTTTGAGATTCGAGAGTGTGAGACTTCCTACTTTATTCTTCTTCTTCAGTAGTGCTTTGCTTATCTGAGGTCTCTTTCCTTTCCATATAAAATTAGTGATTGGTTTTTCCATATCCTTAAAGAATGTTGATGTGATCTGGATTGGGATTGCTTTGAATGTATAGATTGCTTTGGATAGAATTGACATTTTCATAATGTTCAATATTCCTATCCACAAGCATGGTTTGTTCTTCCATTTATGTAGATCTCTTATGGTTTCTTGAAGTAGTCTTTTGTAGTTTTCTTTGAATAGGTCCTTTGTGTCCCTGGTAAGATTTATTCCCAAGTATTTTATTTTATTTTATTTTTATTTTTTTGGTAGCTATCGGGTCCGACTCGACAGCACATAACAACACAGCAACAACAACGTAAGTGACACTGATTTCCTTATTCTTTTTCAGCAATCTCTTTGCTGGTGTAGAGGAAACCAACTAACTTTTGTATGTTGATCTTATATTCTGCCACTATACTAAATCTCTCAATTAGTTCCAGTAGTTTTTTACTGAGTCTCTGGTTTTCTATGAATGGGATCGTATTATCATCAAATAGGAATATTTTAATTCCTTACCAATTTAGATGCCTTTGATTTCCCTTTCTTGCCTTATTGTCCTGGGTAGGACTTCCAATACAGTGTTGAAAAGAAGTGGTGATAGAGGGCATCCTTGTCTGGTTCCAGTTTCCAAGGGGAATGATTTCAGTCTTTCTCCATTGAGAATTATGTTGGATGGTGATTTTGCATATAAGCCCTTTTTATGTTGAGGAATGTCCCTTCTATTCCTATTTTGCTGAGAGTTTCTATAAGGAATGGGTGTTGGATTTTATCAAATGCCTTTTCTGCATTGATTGATATGATCATGTGGTTCTTTTCCTTGTTTTATTTATGTGATGGATGATGATT
>NW_006921637.1:9356966-9370544 GCF_000298275.1 Orycteropus afer afer | reverse complement strand
GCAGACTTATTCTTCAGCCTTCATCAGTAGGTGCCTTAAGTCATCCTCACTTTCAGCAAGCAAAGTTGTATCATCTGCATATCTCAGGTTGGTAATGATTCTTCCTCCAATCCTGATACCACATTTTTCTTCATATAGTCCAGCTTCTCGGATTATTTGCTCTCGGATCACTTCTTCTAGAGTTTTTAATGTGTTGGAGTGCAGTTCTTCATAGTATCCCAATATTATCTTTTTAATTTCAGTTGTTTCTGTTGTGATACCACTCAATTTGTTTGTTATTTGTGTTCTCTCCATCTTTTCCTTTGTTAAATTTGCCAGTGGTTTGTAAATTTTATTAATCTTTTCGAAAAACCAACTTCTAGTCTTGTTGTTTTTATTCTATTGTCTTTCTGCTTTCTATTCCATTTATTTCTGCTCAAAACTTTAGTATTTCCTTTCTTCAGAGACTGTCAGTTTTTCTTTCTGTTCTTTTTCTAATTGTTGGAGATGTTGGTTTAAGGTATTGATTTTGGCTCTTTCTTCTTTTTTGATGTGTGCATTTATGGCTATAAATTGGCCTCTGATCACTGCTTTTGCTATGTCTCAAAGATTTTGGTATGTTGTCTTTTCATTCTAATTTGATTCAAGGAATTTTTGAATTTCCATTTTTATTTCTTTTACCCTGTGGTTCTTAAGGAGGGTGTTATTCAGTTTCCATGTGTTTGGTCTTTTTTCATTGATCTTCCTATTGTTGCTTTCGAATTTGATAGCATTGTGATCTGAGAAGATGCTTTGCAGTATTTCAATGTTTTTAAATTTATTAAGGTTTGCTTTATGGCCCAACATATGATCTATCTAGGAGAATGTTCCATGTACACTGGAAAAGAATGTACATTGTGCTGTTGTTGGGTGAAATGCTCTGTACATGTCTACAAGAGGAAGTTGGTAGATTTTGCTGTTTAGTTCTTCTTCATCTTTGTTGAGTTTCTTTCCAGTTCTACCTTTCACTGAAAGTGGTGTATTAAAGTCTTCTACTATGACTATGGAGCCATCTATTTGCCTTTTCAATTCTGTTCAAGTCTGATTTATGTATTTTGGAGCTCTTTCATTGTGCCCATAGATATTTATTATGGTTATAGCTTCTTGTTTGATTGATCCTTTAATCGTTATATAACATCCTTCCTTGTCTTTTATGGTAGTTTTTCTCTTAATGTCAATTTTAGCAGAAATATTGCCACTCCTTCTCTTTTTTGATTGCCATTTGCTTGATATATCTTTTCCCAACATTTAATTTTTAGTCTATCTTTGTCTTTGTCTCTGAGGTGTGTCTCTTGTAGCTAGCATATCAATGGATTATGTTTTCTTATTCAGTCTGCAATTCTCCATCTCTTGAATGGTGCATTTAACCCATTAACATTCAGTGTAATTATTGACAAGTATGAATTTGTTGCTCTCATTTTGTTATGTGTTTTTTCATGGCATTTCTGGTTTCTTTGTTCCATGTTATTTTATGTGCTGAGCTCATTTTGTTTATGAATTGTGTTGTCATTTCCTTCATTGCTGTTGATTTAGTATTTGCTAAATATTTGTGCTTATACTCTTTTTAATTTTGATGGGAAGGTGTATCATTTGAGGTTGCCCCATGATTTATAATTTTCTTCTCAAGTCTAGAACAGTCCATTTTATCTTGCAACTCTCTTGACTTCCTTTCCATTTAGAAGTTCTGTAAGTCCATTGTGTTTTCCCTCTTTTTGGTTTGTGGTTGTCCTTATTTCCTGATTGATGTCTCTGGTTCCCTGTTTACAATGCAGGAAGCTTATTTTACTTTGGATATTTCCATAACTGGGTTGGTTTCTGGATTATGTCATAATGTGTATTAATGGTCAGTTGTTTGCTATTATTGGTTCTCTGTTCAAAGGACCGCCCCCCCCTTAATATCCCTTGTAAGGTTGGTCTGGTTTTAACAAATTCTCTTAATTTCTGCTTGTCTGGAAATGTCCTAATTTTACCATCATAATTGAGGGATAACTTTGCTGCATATATAATTCTTGGCTGAATTTTTTTTTTTTCCTTTCAGAATTTTATATATAGCATCCCATTGCATTCTTACCTTCATGATTTCAGCTGAGAAATCAGAGTATAGTCTTATTGGTTGCCATTAGTAGGTAACTTTTCATTTTTCCTATGCTCCTTTCAGGATTCTTTATTTGTCTTTGGTTTTGGTGAGTTTGATTATGATATGTCTCAGTGATTTTATTTTGAGGTCTATCCTGTTTGGGGTTCGTTGGACTTCCTGAATAGATATATTCTCATCTTTCATGATATCAGGGAAGTTCTCTTCCAACAAACCTTGGACAATTTTCTCTGTGCTTTTATTGTTCTCTACCTGCTCTGGAATTCCAATTATATGTAGGTCATTCTTTTTTATGGTATCCCACATGCATCTTAGGCTTTCTTCATTTTCTTTTGATCTTTTTTTCTGATTGATCTCTTTCCAAAGAAGTACTGAGGTATTTGTCTTCAGTCTCATTAATTCTGTCTTCCACTGATTTGATTATATTCTTTTGCCCTTTCAATGTGTTATCTATTTTGGAAAATTTATTATTAATCTTCTAGATGTCTGAAATTTTGCATAATTTCTAATTTTTCATATATTTTATCATTTTGTTCTTAAATTTATTCCAAAATTATTGTGGGGTTTTGTCTGTGTTTTCCTTAATTTTGCCAGTGTTTTTTCTTGATTTGTTTCTCAATCTATTGAAGCTACCTAAATAAAATCTTTTTAATTCTTTATCACAGAGTTCCAATGCTGCTTCTTCCTCAGGGATGTTTTCTAGTTCTGTATACTGCTCCCTTGTTTCTACTGCTTTATCTTGCTTATTTGTGTGGACTGTGATGGTCTGTTATCTCCAGGACATTGTGACTTTGTTGTATTTATATTTAATTGGTGATTGTGTGTTGGAGTTATTTGCCCATGATTTTTCTTTTCTTTCTTTTTATTTTTTTGATGTATCTGAGTAACTAGAGTACTGTGCCCCTCTGTTCTCCAGTTGACAGCACTTATTCACTCATCACCTGTTTCCTGATGGGTGTGATAGAGAATGAGAGTGGCTGCACAGATCTCTGTTAACTGCTTGTGAAGAGCAGTTAAGTTTGAGTCAGGCTCTTATTGGTGATCAAGTATTGTTGGTCAGTTGGTACAGAAAGAAGTGGTGGCCCTCACTCAGTAAGTAGAGCTGCCAGAGATGTGGGTGTGGTTGGGTCGTATGGGCACAGTTGTTGTCTCCCACTCAGACAAAACAACAGTCAAAAAACCATCGAAAAAATGAAAGCAAGTGGACAAAAAACACACACTGCATAAACACTGGAATAATCACCAAGAAAGAAAAAAGAGGAAAGGCAATAAATGAGAGAATGTATTTAAAGAAATATTTTTAAAAGCCAAAGCAATATAATAGAGAATGGGGAAGCACTCACAATATCTGTGGAGGGGGCAATAAGAGAGAAGAGGTAGAGTAGGAGAATAATGAAGAAAAACTGCGAAAAATGCAAAAAGAAAAACAAGGAATGGGGAGAAACACAAGAAAGAAAACATGGGAACCAGGAAAAGAAAAAAGAGAAAAAGCCAAAACCTGGGACATGGGAAGGGAAGATGCAAGAACAATAATAAAAAGAATAGGGAAAAAAGCATAATTTTAAAACAGAGAAAAACAAAGAAACTAAAAAAAAAAAAAAAAAGATCTGGGCAGGACAGGGCAAGGTACCCAGGCTCCATCAGAGCACACAGACTGGAATGGAATTCCTGCCATCCCAGAAGGTGGGTGTGAGTGAAGGATGGTCTGAACTCCATTCACCAAAAGGGTGTGGGGTATAAGAATTACAAGGGAAATAATACATCTTTCCAGTCCTCGGTGTCCAGTATGCTGTTGGTGGCCTCAGCATGAGGAGCCTGTTTTTAGGTCCCTGGAATCTGAGAGAACACTATCTCTTTAAATGTCCAAAATGGCCGAACCACTTGTAAACATTCAAAATTGCCGCACCCTCTGGATAGCCAAAAGTCCACAGCTCAGTTTGTCTCCTTCTTCACTGTTTTACCTTTTATTCACCAGCCACCAGTGCAATCCTCCATGCAGCCCCCGGCTAGCAGGGCCAATTTTCAGATTAGTTCTTAGGTCCTAACACCACTTGGCAATATCTAAACTGTCCAAACAGTAAGGATTGCTGACAGCCTACAGCTCTGTATGTCTCCTTTTTCAGTTTTCAGAAAGTCTACTAGTTAGACTTCAGTCTACTTCTATATCCTTCCTTTCAAAGCTCAGAGCTGCAGGATTATCTTCTGTATCTATATTAATTTGTTCCTCTTTTCTTTGTTGAGGAGGGTCTGTGTAGTTTCTCTGATTATTCTGCCATCTTACAGGAACCTCTGCTCATTTCTTTTATTTTGCAATTAAGCTGCAGTATTTCTAGATTTTTATTAAAAAAGATATTTATCCCTATTTTGAAATTCTTATTTTGTTCTTATATTGTTTTCCTGATTTCCTTTAATTTTTTCCTGTTTCCCATTTATCTCTTTGAGCATACATAATAGTACTGTTTTGAAGTCTTTCTCTTGTAATCCCATTACTTGAACTTCTGCCAGGACAATTTCTGTCCTCTTATTTTGGCCATTTACATCAGCCATCCATTTCTGTCTCTTCACATGCTTTGTAATTGTATGTTGTCTTCAGGATTTTAAGATTGTTTGTTTTGTTTTGACTTTTTTAGATGGTGTCCTACTGACAGGCCATACACCAGATCCTTTTTTCAACAGGGATTTTGAGAAACTCAGTAAAACAGATAAAAGTAATGATTCTGGAGTTATGAGCATATAATGAGAAGATCAAATATTAGATCCAGTGAAGACAGGAAAAGGGAGCAGGAAAAAAAGAAGAAAGGTTGCCAGCCAGCTGAGCCAAAGAGAAGTCACTGGAAACACAAAGGAGGTCAAGGAGGAAAAGAAATTCATGAAACACACAGGTGTTAAAGACACAATAGGCAGAGGGGAAAGATTTCAAGGTGAGCAAAAGCCACAAGAGTGGGCAAAGATCATGTTGGGATACAGATCAGGCCTCCCTGTAGATTAAGCTGCTATGCATTCCAGCAGGGAGTAGGGAAAGGGAAAAGAAACTGTCTCTGATTAAACAAAACCCAAAATTGGACTCATGGCAGTGGGCTGAAGTCCCACTCATATCAATCAATGCTTTTTAGAACAGAGTAGAACTGAGACCTGGGATTTCAGGGCTCGTGGATCCTTGCAGAGGAGCACTCTCCTTTCTCCTTCGGGGAGGCTGGTGGGTTTGAACTGCAGGGCTTTGATTAATGGCTGAATGCCACCATTAGCAAACCTTCCTAAACAGACACAGGGGCTGCATTACTGGCTGAACTATCTCACGCTAAGCACAATAAACAAGGTTTTTAACCTTCTGTCAGGGAGGTAACTTCTTCCTCCAATCTCCTTTCTCCTATGCAAGTACTTGGTGAATGATCAGATTCTGCCACAACAGCCAGATCCCAGGGCCACTGGCTGAACATAACTAGAAAAATACATCCTCAGTTACCTTATCCCCCATTCATTTTTCTACTTTACTCTTACCCAGTTTTTCTTCTTTTCTGTTTATTTACCCCTGTACCTCCTCATTTTCTTTCATTTCCACCAAACCTTCATTCCTATCATCTGCCCAGTTTTGTTTTCTTTTTTGCATATTCCTCTTCTTCCTCTTCCTCCTCCTCTTCTCCTCCTCCTCCTTTTCTTCCTCTTTCTTCTTCTTCTTCTTCTTCTTCTTCTTCTTCTTCTTCTTCTTCTTCTTTTATTGTGCTTTAGGTTCAAGTTTATAGAGCAGAGTTTTTTTACATTCAACATTATGTGTACATGTAATTTCACTCCCCATTTACCATCCCCAACCCTAACCAAGTATCTTCCTATCCCTGCCCAGTAAAGCCCCTCCCCATGACCCTCATAGTTATGTACTCCTGTGCGTCTTGTATTTCCTCTGTACGAATGTTAGCCCTTTGGTGCCCCATGGTCGATTGCTCTAAGGGATGCATCTCCATAGAGTATATGGATGTGTCACCCTGGATTGAGTGGTCTGTGTGTACATCTTATTTACTATTGGGCTAAGAGCCATCCCCTGGATATGAGTTTTATTCCAGGCCCAGAATGTATTCCAGTACCATAGTGTTGGGGGTCTCACCAGACTCCACCCAACCAGTAATTCTGGTCATTATTGAGTTTTTGGATTTTATTCCACATTTTTCCTCCCATTCTATCCTGGATCTCCAGATTTGATCCCTTCCCAAGCAGTGGGCATTGGTAGCCAGGCCATCACATCCTAGGGCTGATTGCTTCCAAATGCCCTTGGTTTCCTTGCACTCTTCTTTGTTTCCAATGATAGGGGACCATTTGCTGCATCTTACATCTTAGATGGCTGCTTGAAAGCTTTTGAGACCCCAGTGGCTACTCACCAATGTAGGATAAGGGATAAGACCTTTATGCATTTTGTTGTGCCAGTTGAGTCTGGTGTCCCTCAGTACTATAGTCCTAAGTTAGAAGATCTGTTGAATCTTTCTCCCACAGTGTCTGGCTGGCTGTGAGGGATTGCTCTATGTCTGTCTTCTGTGGATTGTGTAAGAATTGTGGGTATTTTGTATCACTGGTGTCTGCACAAGATTAACCCTCACTGAATCTATTCTTGGTCTAGAGTATACTCCTGTTCACTGACCCCCATCTGATCTTCTCAGATGTTTATGTGTTTATCTACAGCCTGGTTTTTGGTATTAATGGTAATGCAGAATTCTGGGTATACTGGTTGGTATTAGCATCTGTCTTCTACATCTTATGTGCACAATCTGGTGTCCTCCCTTTACCTAATGTTATCATGGTGGTCACAGACTCTTTCTATACCATCCATACCCTTACCCACATCAGTGTGTGATCCCCAACTAGCCCAAAATTAATCCCACCTTTCCCTCCTCACCCTGGAAATTTACAAAATGAGTTCCCTTTCTCAAACAAACCCTTCTTTGTCTTTTTACAGTAATGGGCTCATACAATACTTGTCCTTCTGCGATTGACTTATTTCACTCAGCATAATGTCCTCTAGGCTCATCCACATTGTGAGATGATTTGCAGATCTTTCATTGTTCTTTAATATAGCATACTATTCCATTGTGTGAATGTACCATAATTCAGTTATTCATTCATCTGTTGATGGGCATTTAAGTTGTTTCCATCTCTTTGCTATAGTGAATTGTGCTGTGATGAACATAGGTGTGCATGTCTGTTCATGCCCTGCCTCTCACCTCTTCAGGATATTTTCCTAGTAATAGAATTGCTGGATCAAATGGCATTTCTCTTCTCAGTTTTTTACGGAAATTTCATATCTTTTGCCACAATGGTTGTACCATTTTACAATCACACCAGCAGTGCACAAGAGTTCCAATCTCTCCATAACCTCACCAGCATTTGTTATTTTCTGTCCTGTTGAACTTTGCTATTATTCCTGGGGTGAGATGATATCTCATCGTTGTTTTGATTTTCATCTCTCTAATGACTAAAGAGAGGAGCTCTGGTAGCGTAGTGCCTAAGGCATTTGACTGTTAACCAGAAGGCTGACGGTTCAAACCCATCAGCCACTTCTTGGAAAGAAGGTTGGGCAATCTACTTCTGCAATCTACTTCTCCTTGGAAACCCAAAGAAGGGTTGTGATGAGTTGAATCAACTCTATGGCAGTGAGTTTGGTGTTTTTGGTTCTATGCTCCAGCTGAGGGGAGAATGGCCTGAGGCAAAAGCCAGGCCAATTAAAGAAGATAATTGATCTGGAGGCAAGGAGTTTGGTTATACCCAACCAAAGGCCAAGGCTATACACATAGAATGGAGAGATCATCAAGGTGAAGAGATGAAACTTAAATGTTTTAAAAAATTATATGTTTTGGATTATGTGTTTATCTGAATTTATTTTGAATATTGAATGTTCTCTTACTTAGTTGTATGCTAGAAATGAATGAATATTGGGGATGGGTAACAGAGAGCATGTAAGCTGGGCTTCAGCCAATACTTGATTGAATATATTAAAAGGGGAAATAGAATTTTCCCAGAAGAAGCATAAGCTTTTGTTTCAAGCTCTGTGTGTAGACTATAGGGGGCGTAGGTAGAAACCCTGAGCCCCACCCAGAACTACTGAGAAGACAGATGATTTACAATTGAAGACAGGATCTGCAGAGGAAAAAAAAAAAAAAAAAAGACTGTTTGGCATTTTAAATTTAGAGTAAGCAGTTTGGTTTTGGGTTCATCGAGGTAGGAAAATCATGGCCCATGAGAGAAACCCCTTCTGGGACTGGAAGTTAAAGGAAGCTGGCAAAGAGATGGGCTTGTATGCTACTTGCTTGTGATAACCTGGGTCTACTTGAAGAGTGGAAATGGGGGAAATGTAGTATGAAGAAACGTGCTGAGTTTGGTATTCTTTGACTTAGCCCAAAGAGGCCAAGGATGAGAGGAAGGGCTGGCTGGTTTGAAGTACAAAGAGTTGTGTGGACTCCTGAGCCTACAAGCATTGAACTAGTTTCTGAAGACTAGGGATGAGAGAGAGGAAGTGCTGGCTGGTCTGAAGTGAGAGGAGGAGCGTGACTCCCAAATTTGCAACTGGTACCCATTACATAGCTGGGATGGCTAGGGCTGAGCTGGCCACAACCCAACCAAATGAAGAGGAAGGTGTTTGGCACTGAGCTGGTGTTAAGTTGCTGCAATTTGATGGCTTGTGCTGGACTGGACTTTGCTTATTTATGGATGCAGATGCCCAAAGTTCTAAGCAAAACAGAAGATTCCTCTGAGAGAAAGGAACATGCTTGTCTCCTCAGAGTACTGATTTGATAAGGATAGGCAAATTAGAAATTGGCTATCTCAAATGGGGAGGGGGGAGCGGGGAACAGGGAGATAAAGACATGAAGTGGCTGGCTTACATATTTTCACTGGTGTGCTTATTCTTAAACTGATTGTGACCAAAAGAAAAAAAAAAAAAAACACTGCAGCTGAGTTGCTCTGACTCATAGCAACTCCCATTAGGTTTCCAAGGTAGCAAATCTTTATGGAAGTAGACTGCTCCTTGCTTCTGCAAAGTGACTGGTGGGTTTGGGCTGCCAACCTTCTGATTAGCAGTCAAATGCCTTCAAAACTGTACCACCAGAGCTCCTTAAAAATGTTTGTGAAGGGGATGTTAATTCTTGAAATACACCAAGATCAAGGAAAACACTGACAAAATTTAGGAAAACACAGACAAAACTCAAACAGTTTAGGAAAATAATACAAAAACAAATTGACAAAATACACAAAAAAATTAGAAAAGATACAAAAACAACAAACAGAAATCCAGGAGATAAATACTAAGATATCAGAAATAGATAGCACATTCAATAGGCAAATAAATAAATAAAAAGAAAAAGAAAGAAAGAAAAAATCCAATCAATGGGAGACAGAATTAGTGAGATTCAAGACAAGTCTCAGTACTACTTTGTTAAGGGACCAGTAAGACAAAAGATCCAGACACAGTGAAGAAAGCCAAAGTTTCATGTAGGATACCATAAAGGAGAATAACGTACATATAATCAGAATTCCAGAACAGGAAGAGACAAATAAAATCACAGAGAAAATTGTCAAAGTCTTGTTGGAAGAAACTTCTGCAATATGATGAAAGATGAGAATATATCAATTGAAGTTGAAAGAATCCCAAAGAGGATAGACCCCAAAAGAAAAACACCAAGACATATCATCATTAAACCTACCAAAACCAAAGACAAAGAAATAATCCTGAAAACAGCACAGAAAAATTTAAAAGTTACCTACAAAGGGCAACCATTAAGATTAAGGTCTGATTTCTTGACAGAAACCATTAATACAAGAAGGCAATGGGATGATATATGAAAAATCCTGAAAGAAAAAAAAAAAAAAAAACTTCCAACCAAGAATTATATACCCAGCAAAATTGTCTATTAGATATGACAGTGAAATAAGGAGATTTCCAGATAAACAGAAATTAAGGGAATTTGTTAAAACCAAGCCAACTTTACGATTTATTTATTTATTTATCTTAATTGTGATTTGGGTAAAAGTTTACAGAGCAAATTCACTTGCCATACAGCAGCTCACATACACTTTGTCTCATGACTTTGACTATAATTTACCACAATGTAGTAGCTCTCCTTTCACTTCCTCCCCATTGTTACCTCTTTCCTGTGTCCTTCTCCCTCATGCACTCCTGCTGCCTGACCTGTCTCCCTGTGCATACACAGTCCTTCTATTCTCCCATGATTGTTCTCTCCAAGGAGTGTATCTACCTAGTGTAAATATTCACCTTGCATGCCTGTCTTTTGTTTGACTGGAAGCCACAGGAGTGGGTTCAATTTCAGACCTGAAGGACAGCTAGGGGCCATAGTCTCAGTGCTTCCATTAGGGTCTATAAGACCAGCAAACCTAGTACCTTTTTTTTCCAAATGATTTTGAGTTATGTTCCACATTGTTCTCCCACTCTATCCAGGATCTCCTACATAGATCCCCTTCTGAGTGGTTGATAGTGGTAGCTGGGCACCATCTAGTTCTTCTTAAAACCAGACCAACTTTACAAAAGATTCTAAAGGGAGTACTTCAGACAGAGAACCAACAACAGCAAACAACTGATGATTAACACACATGATGACACAACCTAGAAACTATCCCAGGTATAGAAGTGTCCAATGTAAAATAAGTTTACAAAGCTGCAAGTAGAGAACCAGAGACATCCATTGGTAAATGAAGACAACTACAAGCCAAAAAGAGGGAATGAATAGTATAGTTACAGAACTCCTAAATGGTGAGGATGTTGAGATAATTACGAGATAGAGGGGACTGTTTTAAACTTGGGAAAAAAATTATAAATTATAGGATAATCTCAAAGAAAAATAATAAACCTTCACATCAAAATTAGAAAAGAGAACAAGTACAAATATTTAGCAAATACTAAAACAATAGCAATGAAGGAGATGATAACATGACTCATAAACAAAATGAGCTCAGGGCAGAAAATTATATGGAACAAAGAAATCAGCAATACCACAAAAATACATGTAACAAAATGATGTCAATAAATTCATACTTGTTGATAATTATACTGAATGCACATGGATTAAACACACCACTCAAGGGATAGAGAGTTGCAGACTGGGTAAGAAAACATGACCCATTAATATGCTGTCTACAAGAGACTCACTTTAGAGACAAATCCAAAAATAGATTTAAAATAAAAGTTTAGAAAAAATATACCAAGCAAATGGCAACCAAAAAAGAGTGTAAGTGGTAATATTAATTTCTGATAAAATAGACTTTAAGGCAAAAATGACCACAGAAGACAAGGAAGGACATATTATAATGGTTAAAGTATCACTTGAGCAAGAGAACAGAACCATAACAAATACCTACACATCCAAGAAAGAGCCCCAAAATGCATAAAGCAAACTTTAGCATGATTGAAAAGACAAATAGATGACTCCACAGTAATAGTAGGAGACTTTAATACATGATTTTCAATAAAAGATAGAACAACTGTCAAGAAACTTAACAAAGATACAGAAGAATTAAACAATACAATCAACTTGACCTTACAGACACCTACAGAGCACTTCACCTAACAGCACAATTCTTTTCCAGCACACATGGAACATTATCCAGATTGACCATATGTTAGGCCATACAGCAAGCCTCAATAAATTTAAAAACATTGAGGTATTGCAAAGCATCTCAGATCACAATGCTACAAAATCTGAAATCAACACTCAAATCAACAGAAGAGCAAATGCATGGAAACTGAAAAACCCCTTCGTCAAAATTGAGCAGTTAATAGAGGAAATAAAAAATGAGGTAAAAATTCCTTCAATCAAATGAGAATGAAAACACAACATACCAGAATATTTGAGACACAGCAAAAGCTGTGCTCAGAGGGCAGTTTATAGCAATAAATATACATATCAAAAAAAAAGAAGAGCCAAAATCAGCACCTTAACCCAACATCTCCAACAATTAGAAAAAAAGCAGAAGAAAAGAAAAGAAAAGAAAAATCCTATAGTCACCAGAAGAAAAGAAATAATAAGGATTTGAGCAGAAAAACAAAAGTAGGCAATAGAAAAAATCAACAGGACTAGAAGTTGATTCTTTGAAAAGATTAACCAAATTGCCAAACCACTGGCAAACTTAACAAACAACAAGAAGGAGAAGATGTAAATAACATGAATAAGAAATGAAAAGGGTGACGTCACAACAGAACCAACAGAAATTAAAAGGATAATAGCAGGATACTATGAAGAACTGTACTCCAACAAATTTGAAAACCTAGAAAAAATGAACAGAATTTTTAGAAACACACTACTTACCTTAATTAACACATACTAAAGTAGAAAACTTGAACAGACCCATACCAAGAGAAGAAATTGAACATGTCATAAAATATTACCAATTAAAATAGTCCTGGATCAGATGGTTTCACTGGAGAATCCTACCAATCATTCTGAGAAGAGTTGACACTAGTCAGCCTTCTTTTCTAATTCATTTGTAATTTTTCTTTGACCCATTAATTATTTAGAAGTTTATTGCTTAATGTCTAAATATCTGGGGTTTTTGTGGGCTTCTTTTTGTTAATAATTTCCAGTGTAATTTCTTTTAGTTGAAAAACATACTCTATTGTATTAATTTCCTCTTCAAATCAGATGACAGTCTAAAAATAGTTTCTCTAGAAATACAAATGAAGGAAGAAACCATCTTTTTTGTCTGCATAAGTGTCTTTTGCACTTACTCAGATTTTGTATGGCTCAGCATATGGTTTATCATGTTTTATGTTCCATATGCAGTTGAAAGTAATGTCTTTTCTGTAATTGCGAATGTAGCGCTCCTTAAATATAAATTTTGGAAAGTTGGTTATTAAAGCAATTGTTCAAGTTTATATATCTATCTGTGTATCTTGATCTATCTATCTATCTATCTCCCTATTGATCTGTATCTGTCTGCCTACCTATCTATATCTCTCTGAGTGGGGCAAATGGTTAAACATTCAGCTGGTAACTGAATGGTTGGAAATTCAAGTTTCTCCAGAGACATTGCAGAAGAAAGGCCTGGAAATCTTCCAAAAAATCAACTATTGAAAACCCTACAGGGAACTTCTACTCTGACACACATAGTGTTGTCATGAGGCAGAAATGGTTTTATATGCATACTTCAGAGACAATTATGTGTTCAGTTCCAGACTACAGCAATAAAGTGAGTCATATGACTTTTTTGGTTTCCTAGTGCATATAAAACTTATGTTCACACTAATTGTAGTCTATTAAGCATTATAAATTATGTCATTATATTATGTCAGCCCCAGGGTGACAGGTGAGGAGAGACAACTCAGGGATGCCAGAAGTAGCAAGCGGGAAGAGCAGGAGAAAGGGGATTAAAAGCCAGGAAGCCAGAGAGAAGAGCAGTCAGCCGAAGGGATTAGGTGAGGAGAGGCAACTCAGGCCCGCCCAGAGTAGCAGGCCGGAAGAGCAGGGATAAAAAGCCAG
>NW_006921637.1:9351995-9354076 GCF_000298275.1 Orycteropus afer afer | reverse complement strand
AAGGGACCATTCCCTGGAGAAGGATGTCATGCTTGGTAGGGTGGAGGGTCGACGAAAGAGGGGGAGGCCTTCAACGAGATGGATTGACACGGTGGCTGCAATGATGGGCTCAAGTATAGCAGGGATTGTGGGGCTGGCACGGAATCGGGCAGTGTTTCGTTCTGCTGTGCATGGGGTCGCTATGAGTCGGAAATGACTTGATGGCACTTAACAACAACAACAAGCATTATAAAAAGTTTGAAATATTGTGAAAATTATCAAAATATGACACAGAGACTCAAGCTGTTTGAAAGATGATGCCAATAGACTTTCTCAAAGCAGGGTTGCCACAAACCTTCAATTTGTCAAAACGGCAGGATCTGCTAAGTGCAATAAAGCAAAGCACAGTAAAAAAAAAAAAAAAATGCAGTTTTTGCATTGAGAATCTTTATGCCTGTGTATATGTTGTTGTTTATTACCATCAAGTTGATTCCAACTCACAATAGCCCTATATATGCAGAGTAGAACTGTTCCATAGGGTGCACAAGGTTGTGAACTTTTATAAGAAGATCCCTCCCCAGGCATGTCTTCCAAGGCACCTTTGGGTGGGTTTAACTGTCAAGATTCAACTAGCAGTTGAACATGTAACTGTGCTACCCAGGCACTCCATACTTACATGTGTTTTGTGTTTATCTATCTGTCTATCGATGGATCGGGATCAATCGATAGATAGGTAGATATCTCCTACACCTAGATAACAGATAATACCAACATTTATGTTATCTTGCTGTTATCTGTTTATTGTCCTTTCTCATTCAAATTGAGATTTTTCTGGTTCTTGGTATGAGTGGTTTTCTGTTTTCTCATTTATTTTAGATATTTTGATGTAAGACTCTGAGTATTATTTAAATTTTGTGTTTTAGCAGGCCTCCTCTGATGATACTGGCACGAAGTGGGGCACTGCCTCATTACTGCCAGATAATAGTGAAAGTCCACCTTCCTCACTCAGCTTCCTTTAACATTACAGGGTTAGGTGCATCATTACAGGTTGGTGGAGGTGGGATTTTCAGGCTTCCCACCAGGCTTCCACTGACACCAAAAGGTGGGATTTTCAGTTAATGTTAGATGGTGATGAAAGTTCCAGTTTTCCAGTTGACACTGTTCTAAGCAGAGAGGCTGAGGGAGCACCTTATTATTGCTGGATAAGGGAGAAATTCGGGGTCCTCAAATGACTTTACACTCTGCTTTTTTTTGCATGGTGTTTTGCTAGAGTAGAGTGATTATTGCCTAAAACTTTTCTGTCTTGCTAGGTTCTCCTTTCCTTTTTCTTTGGCTAGAGAATGCAGGAATTTTGGAGGGCTCTTATTGTCTTTTCTTGCTGGCATTCCAAGGTTACTACCTTCTCCAGAATGCAGTCTAGGATATAAAAGGCAAAAAGAAAATCTAAGAATTCACTACTGTGCCATTTCCTACATTTTTTGAAAATATTTTTGCTGTATTTTTAGGTTGACTTTTTTGTTAAAGCAAATTAAATACCTTATTACATCATTTCCTGGTTTGTTATTTTTCTTATGATAAATTAGTAATCTTAAAATTGTTCAAGTATATACAGTATATCATGTTTTCCCTCTTGTTGCTTTTAAGTTTTTATTTTTATCATTGGTTTTCAACAGTTTGATTATGATGTGCTGAAGTATTGTTTTCTTTTGTTTATATTGCTTTATTTTTGTTGATCTTAGATGTATGTTTATATATTAGATGAAAAGTGGAATATATATGATCATTAGGTCTTTGAATATTTTTTTTCCCTGTCTCTCTCCTCTCCTTTTAGTATTCTAATTACATATATTTCAACCTGATTGCTATTGTCCTACAGTTTATGGAGGCTCTCTGAAATTTTTTCAAGCTCTTCTAATTTTGTGCTTTAGTTTCAATAGTTTCTGAATTTGAATTCACAGTCTTTTTTTCTTTTGCTGTGTCTAAACTGTCATTAATCCCATAAAGTGGTTTATTTTAAATACTGTGTTATACAATTATAAAATGTTCATTTTTACAGGTACTATTTTTGTATTAGGAGCTCTGGTAGCATAGTGCCTAAGGCA
>NW_006921637.1:9328948-9351895 GCF_000298275.1 Orycteropus afer afer | reverse complement strand
GGCAATCCTACTTCCGTAGTGATACTGCCTCGGAAACCCAAGGAGGGGTCACTATGAGTTGGGAGTGACTCGACGGCAAATAACAACAACAACAACAATTTTTGTATTGAGAATCCCTATTTGCTTCCTCATAATATATATGTTGTCATTTAATTTCTTTAATGTATTTCTGGTAGTGGTTTTAAAGTTCTTATTTGCTAATTCTCTGTCATTACAGAGTAATTTTCTATTATCAAATTTTTCTCCTGGTTGGCTCTTTGCATGTCTGGTGATTTGGGGTTATATGCTGTGCATTACAGACATTTTATTATTTAATGTCTGTATTTCATTGTCTTCCTTAGTAGAGTGTCAAATTAATTGACTTGAAAATTTGGTTCATGCTTTTGTGGAATGATTTAAGGCTTTGTTAGGATGAGTCTAAAATATGTTTTATCTAAGTCTAGACTAACTTATTCCTCTGGTGTGGCTTTTCTGCAGTGTCCATCAACAGACTGAAATTTTCAGTGGAATCTATCCACTCTGTCACCCTGTTAGTTGTACTTAAAATTTCCAGGTGCCACTGTCACTGAATAGATGTATCATATTTTATATAACATATCTTCCATTGTGAGTCCTTAAACTAGCCCTCCTTTTATTTTCTATTATGAACAACTTGGTACATTGCTTTAACAAATGTCCCTAAGTGACAGTAAAACCTTAACTCAGAAAGGAATCCAAGCCGGGATTTCAGATACAATGCACATACGTGGGAGAGAGATTTTAAATATGTGTGTGATAGTTTTTAAAGTGACTTCAAAATTTTTGTTCATGTACACTTGCCTTTGAAAAACCACAGACCTGGCTCTCTTTTGTGAGTTGTTCTCAGAACTTCAGTGACTATCCACAAAAAGAGATACATTCATTTTCCATTTACATTTTTTTCCCCTAGTTCCCCCTCCTTTTTGTCCTGTCGTCACTTACATATTCATTTTTATAGTTCTAATGTACAAAAATAACTGCTTTTTCTGAATTTTTTTTTGCTCATGCTTAGAGCAGTGAGACCTCAGAATCTTTGGAGAGGCCACTTCAAAGAAGTCACTCAGGAATACACCAAAAAGGAGGTTCTCTTCTTTGTCCTATTCTTCTGTAAATTGGGATAATGTACTTGTTGGTGCTATAGAAAAGAGATTGAGATTCCCCACCACCACCACCAATTTTCAAGGAGTTAGTGTCTAATCAATTTCAACACAGATTCATCCTTCCTTAACTCCTCCATAGACTATGGTCTTTCTACTGCCTAAAATGTTCCAAGAGCTCACTACTGAAACTTTGCTACTTGTCTTTGGAAATTCTTTCCACTTAAACAAACCCTTTGCTGTCAAGTCAATCCTGACTCATGGCAATTGTAGAACATAGAAAAACTGCCCCATGGGGTTCCAAGGCTATAAATATGGAATCAGACTGCCACATCTTTCTCTGACAGAGTGGCTAGTAGGTTCAAACTGCTGACCTTTTGGTTAGCAGCTGAGTGCTTAACCATTGTGCTACCAGGGCTCTTTTCTTTCCACTTGTTGTTAGGTGCCATCGAGTAGGCTCCAACTCATACAGACCCTATGTACAAAAGAACAAAATACTGTCCAGACCTGGCTAGCCTCACAATCTTTGCTATTCTTGAGCTCATTGTTGCAGTCATTGTGTCAATCTATCTTGTTGTGGGTCTTCTTGATTTTTCACTGACCCTCCACATTACCACATGTGATATCCTTCTTCAGAGAGTGGTTTCTTCTGACAACATGACCAAAGTAGGTGAGACAAGTCTGGCCATTCTTGTTTTCAAGGAGCGTCGCAGCTGCACTTCTTCCAAGACAGATTTGTTTATTCTTCTGGCAGTCCATGGTACTTTCAGTATTCTTTGCCAACACCACAACTCAAAAGCATTAACTCGTCTTCAATTTTCCTTATTCATTGTCCAGCTTTCACATGCATATGTTGTTGTTGTTGTTGTTGTTGTTAAGTGCCGTCGAGTCATTTCCGACTCATAGTGACCCCATGCACAGCAGAACGAAACACATGCATATAAAGCTATTGAAAATACCAAGGTTTGAGTTAGGCACACCTTAGTCTTCAAGGAAACATCTTTGCTCTTCAGCACGTTAAAGAGGTCTTTTGCAGCAGATTTGCCAAATGCAATATGTTGTCATCTGATGTCTTGACTGCTGCTTCAATTGGTGTTGATTGTATAACCAAGTAATATGAAGTCCTTGACAACTTCAATCTTTTTCCACCCATCAGGAAGCTGTTTATTGGACCAGTTGCAAGGATTTTTTTTTTTTTTTTTTTTTTTGAGGTGTAATACATACTGCAGACTGTAGTCTTTAATCTTCATCAGTAAGTGTTTCAAGTCATTTTCAGTTTCAGCAAGCAAGGTTGTGTTGTCTGTATATCTCAGGTAGTTAGTAAGTCTTCCTCCAATCCTGAAGCCATGTTCTTCTTCATATAGACCAGTTTCTTGGATTATTTGCTCTGCATACAGATAGAATAAGTGTGATGAAAGGATACTATCCTGAGACATTCCCCTCCTGATTTTAACCATGCAGTATCCCCTTGCTCTGTTCTAACCACAGCCTCTAGCTCTATGTACAGATTCTTCATGAGCACAATCAAGTTCTGTAATTCCCATTCTTTTCAAGGTTATCCATAATTTGTTATGATCCACACAGTCAAATGCTTTTGCATAGTCAATAAAACACAAGTAAACATCCTTCTGGTATTCTTTGCTTTCAGCCAAGATCCATCTGACATCAGCTATGATATCCTTCATTCTACATCCTCTTTTGAATCCAGCTTGCATTTCTGGAAGTTCCCTGTCAATATACTGCTGCAACCATACTTGAATTATCTTCATATGGTCTCTAAATTTGTTGTTGTTGTTGTTATGTGCCATTGAGTCAGACCTAACTCATAGAAACCCCTCCTTGGGTTTCCGAGACAGTATCATTACAGAAGTAGATTGCAGAACCTTCCTTCTGAGGAGTGGCTGGTGGGTTTGAACTGCTAGCCTTCTGGTTAGCAGTCAAGTGCCTTAGGCACTATGAAACCAGAGGGATATATTCAAGGTGGTATGTTAGCTCTTGTGGACTTGTTTTAGTTGTCTTCAGCTTACATATAAACAACTGATGGTCTTTTCCACAGTTAGCTCCTGGCCTTGTTTTGGCTGAAGATATTAAGCTTTTCCATTGCCTCTTTCCACAGATGTAGTCCATCTGATCCCTCTGTATTCCATCTGGCAAGGTCCATGTGTATAGCCACCATTTATGTTGTTGAAAAAAAAAGTATTTGCAAAATTCTATCATGCAATCACCAGTGTCATTTCTATCACCAAGGCTATATTTTCCAACTTCCAGTGATTCTTCTTTATTTTCAACTTTCACATTCCAATCATCAGTAATGATCAATACATCTTGATTGCATGTTTTGTCAATTTCAAAATGCAGGAGTTGGGAAATCGCTTCAATTTCCTCATGTTTGGCTTTGGTGGTTGGTGTGTAAATTTGAATAATACTAGTATTAACTGGTCTTCCTTGTAGGTGTATGAATATTATCCTATCACTGACAGCATTGTACTGCAGGATAGATCTTGAAACATTTTTTTTGTGATGATGAATGCCATGCCATTCCTCTTCAATTTTTCATTTCCAGCATAGTAGATCATATGGTTGTCTGATTTAAAATGACCAAAACCAGTCCTTTTCAGCTCACTAATGCCTAGGATATTGACCTTTATGAATTCCATTTCATTTTTCACAACTTCCAATTTTCCTAGATTTATACTTCCTGCATTCCATGTTCTGATTATTAATGGAGGTTTGCAGCTGTTTCTTCCCATTTTGAGTCATGTTACATCAGCAAATCGAGGTCCCAAAATCTTTACTTCATCCATGCCATTAAAATCAACTCTATTTTGAGGAGGCAACTCTTTCCCAGTTGTATTTTGAGTGCCTTATGAACTGAGGGTCTCATCTTCCAGCACTACATCAGACAATGTTTCAGGGCTATACGTGAAGTCTTCAAGTAATATATCAGACATTGTTTCACTGCTATTCATAAAGTTTTCACTGGCCAATTTTTTGAGAAGTGTCTGGCCTCTTCCTTCTTCTGAGTCTGGTCTTAGTTAGGAAGCTCCACTAAAACCTGTCCACCATGGGTGACTCTGCTGGTATTTGAAATACTGGTGGCATAGCCTGCAGCCTCACAGCAACACACAAGCCACCACAGTATGACAAACTGACAAATGAGTGGTGGTTCCTTCCACTTAAACTCTGCTAAAATCATCCAAACCCTTTTAAAAAAAATGAATGCATCTCCTGTTCTGTCCATTCTTATTTTTTTCTGTTGTGCATGGTATTGCATTAGTTAGGAGGCAATGTAATGATAACTAGTAACAATAAAATATTTTGCCCCTCCCTTATATATTTTCCTCAGGATATAGACCACATAGCCTTAACCCTTCTCTTCTCACCCTTTAGCCTCTGTTTGGATGGTCTCATCAATTCCTTGGGTTTCAGTTGTGATAAATAAGCTGACTTCAGTCTATCTGTAGCTCTAGTCCAAATTTCTCCCTTGAGTTTCAGGTCAGAAAATACAATTGCATATTTGACATCTCTTTGGATTTGTCAACCTTATTGATAAACACACACAGAACAAATCTATTCCTCTATTAGTCTTATCTTAGTCTATGGTACAAGCATACACACAATCCTTAATACAAAATATTTGAGTCACTCTTGATTTCCCCTTCTCCCCTATCTCCCAGCCCCCAATAAGCAGTTCATGAATACTCCAACTTCAGGATCCAGCTCAAATCCTGTCCCTGCTCTTTATCTCCTAGCTGCCACTAGTATTGAATTAATAATATTTCCTATCTGGATCTTTGCCTCCTAACTTCTCTTTCTGTTTCAATTTCAGTGTCTTTAGCATAGCTCTCATAATCTGACCCATGAACACTTTCCAACCTGATCTCTTCACTTCTTCTCTTTCAGAATACTCTTAAGTTTATATATCTTCTACTTTTGAAAAGTACAGTTATTGAAGAGCACAGGAAGCATCAAAAAAAAAAAAAAAAAGGTGGAAAGGCTACACAGAGTCACTGTACAAAACAAAACAAAGCAAAACAAAAAAACTGGCTGACATTCAACCATTTTAGGAGTTAGCATGTGATCCAGTTGAAACATCTCAATGGGTATTCCGTCAATTCCTGGAGCCTTGTTTGTCACCAATTCCATCAGTGCTGCTTGGACTTCTTCCTTCCGTACCGTTGGTTCTTGATCATATGTTACTGCCTAAAATAGTTGAACATTGAAAGTTCTTTTTGGTACAGTGACTCTGTATTCCTCACATCTTTTTTTGGTGCTTCTTGCATCATTCGATATTTTGCCCATAGAAGCTTCTGCCATTGCAACTCAAGGCTTGAATTTTTTCTTCAGTTCTTTCAGCTTGAGAAATGCTCAGCATGTTCTTTTTTTTTTGGTTTGCTAATTTCAGGTCTTTGCACATTTCATTATAATACTTTACTTTGTCTTCTTGAGCTGAGTTTGGAAATCTTCTGTTTAGCGCTTTTATTTTGTCATTTTTTTCCATTCACTTTAGCTACTCTTCATTCAAGAGCAAGTTCCAGAGTCTCTTCTGACATCCATTTTCATCTCTTCTTCCTTTCCTGTCTTTTTAATGACCTTTTGTTTTCTTCACAGGTGATGTTCTTGATATCATCCCACAACTCATCTGGTCTTTGCTCATTCATATTTAATGCATCAAATCTATTCATCAGATGGTCTCTAAATTCAGGTGGGATATACTCAAATTCATATTTTGGCTCCCTTGGACTAGTTTTAACTAGTTGGACTAGTTTTTACTTTCTTCAACTTCACCTTGAAATGGTATATGAGTAATTGATTGTCTGTTTTGCAGTCAGCCCCTGGCCTTGTTTTGGCTGATGATATTGAGCTACTAGTACCATCTCCTCTTTCCACAGATGTAGTTAATCTGATTCCTGTATATTCATCTGGTGAAGTCCACATGTATAGGTATAATTTATGTTGTTGGAAAAAGGTATTGCAATGCATAAGTTGTCGGTCTTGCAAAATTCTATCATGCCATCTCAGCATTATTTCTATCATCAAGCCATATTTCCCAAACTACCAATGATTCTTCTTTGTTCCCAACTTTATTATTGCAATCACCAGCAATAATCAATGCATCTTGATTGTATTTATAGTCAATTTCAGACTGTAGAAGTTGGTTAAAATCTTCAATTTCTTCATCCTTGGCTTCAGTGGTTGGTGCCTAAATTTGAAAAATGCTAGTATTAACTGGTCTTCCTTGTAGATGTATGGATATTATTCTATCACTGACAGCTTTGTATTTCAGAAGATCTTGAAACATTCTGTTTGACAATGAATACAATGCCATTCCCCTTCATTTTTTTCATTCCCAGCACAGTAGACCATAAGATATTCTGATTCAAAGTGACCAGTGCTAGTCCATTTCAGCTTACTGGTTTCTAGGATATCAATCGTTATGTGTTCCATTTCATTTTTGATGACTTTGAATCTCCCTAGATTCATACTTTGTACATTCCACAGTATGATTACTAACGGATGTTTGCAGCTGTTTCTTCCCATTTTGAGCCATGCCTCATCAGCAAATGAAGGTTCCAAAAGCTTTACTCCATCTATGTCATTAAGAAGTCCAAGCTACACTGAAGGAATTGGCAAAAAAAAAAAAAAAAACATAGCTTTAGGATTCAAAATGGAGTCTCATCAGTAGTCAACATGCTATTTCCCTCTAGCATCTTAGTGCTTGAAAAACTAGGTGCAGCAGTTTGAATTAGGGATTTTGGTGCTCTGAACAGCTCACTGAGTCAGAGTGCAAAAAACTCAGAGAAGTAGAATTAGAGGAAAGGTACAGGGAAAGAAACTACAGATCTACCCTGCAGAATGTGAACAGGCAGCCAAAAAAGGCCATTAAAGACTTCCCTGGGGGAGCAACTGGCAAGCAAGAATGGCCATCTGAGACCTCCCTGGGTCAAGGCAGAAGATACTCCATATCAGCATACCAGTGACCACACCAACATACCAGCGATCACCCCAAGGATCTACATTCAGCACCTGATTTATACATAAACAATGTAAGTAACTTGGGTTGGCTAAATGTAAACAGGCACACACAGCACCAAGCAGAGATCCCATTGGTGCTCCAGGAGGATGGGCTCACTCCTCCCTCAGCAGGTCACTGAATAGGTTTGGGTCAGCTTAGTGGCACTGAGGGGTGTGCACTTGACTTTATCACTAATACTGGGACCACAGATTACTAACAGGCACTCTCCCGACTCCAACGCGGCTGAAACTGAGTGCATCTTTGGTGCCACAGGTGTATGGTCTCACAGAAAATATCCTGAGCCAATCACAGTTTGGATGGGTTGGGCGGTGCTGTGGGCAGGCAGGGCAGAGAGAGAAAAACCTGCGGCAGATTGTGGAGCCAGGAAGTTCCCTTCAGTCAGCTTTTTGGCGCTGAGGGGCCTTGGGAATGAGGCCCTTGTGTGTGTCTCAGCCTGGCGGAAAGTGGTGACATCCTAACAACAGAAGTCTTTCCTGAAATTGAGCCGAGGACCTCTAAATAACAGTATGACATCATCAATAATAGACTGCTCAAAGCCCTAGAAACTGACCCTAGCAACAGCAAGCTTTCCTTTCTCTGCTACCACCTTCTCCACCAATAACTTCATTCATACAATAGAAGAAACCACATTCAGCCAACATAAAACCTCCTGGTTTGAACTCAAAACCCTCTTTATGACAAAGAGAAACCAATATCCACATTCCACACAGTGATTCGACCATCACAAAGAAAACTGCAGAGTGACACAGAATACCTGAATTAATAATAAAATAAAATACACCAGCTTCATCTTTTCAAAATATTAAACCATAAAAACAAGACAAAACAAATCAACATGTAACCAACAGTTCAAGACAACCTCAGAATATCTAGAAAACAACAGGCAACATCAAATCAAACAAAAAACAGGACAAGACATTAGAAGCAAAACCACAAACAAAGGTCTCATTATACATGGAGGAAGAGAGGCAATAGAATTAGCTGAGAAGGAATTTAGAAGATATGATTATAGAGCTATACAAGAGTGTAAGGAAACCCCGAACAGAAACAAGGAAAACACAGACAGTTCTCTGGAGGAACTCAGAAAAATCATTCAGGAACAGAATAATAAAATTAATGCACAATCAGAACTCTTACAAAAACAGCAATTAGAAATGCAGAAGATGAGTGCCACAATGCAGAAGATGAGTACCAAAATGACAGAATTACACAACACAGTAGAAACACAAAAGAGTAGGTTAGAACTGGCTGAAGAATGCATATCCTAATGAGAAGACAAATCCCTGGACACTAGCCTGTATGAAGAAAAATCAGAACAAAGATTTAAGAAAAATTAAGAGAACCTAAGAATTATATGTGGTGACATGAGAAGAAACAATATAAGACTCATTGGAATTCCAGAACAAGAAGAGGTGAAAAAGACCACTGAGAATTGTGGAAGAGCTGCTAACAGAAAACTTCCCCCATATCATGAAGGAAGAAAAGATATTTGTCCAAGAAGCTCATAGAACCCCACACAAGATAGATCCCAAAAGAAAAACACCAAAGCATATTATAATCAAACTTTCCAAAACCAAAGACAAAGAAAAAATTTTGAGAGTTGCCTGGGAAAAAAGAAATATTACTTATAATAATCAAACAGTTAGGCTGAGCTCTGATTAGCCAGCAGAAACCATGCAGGCAAGAAGGCAATTGGATGGCATATATAAAACACTGAGGGAAAGGAACTTCCAACCAAGAATCCTGTTACCAGCCAAATTATCCATCAAATATGAGGGCAAAATCAAGACATTCTCAGACAAACAGAAATTAGGGGGTTTTGTGAAAACCAGACCAACCCTATAAGAAATATTTAAGGAAGTCCTTCCAATAGAGAACCCACAACAGAGATCAACAAAACCATGATATGTGGCATCAACACTAAAACCAAATCAGAAATAGATACTCAACATAAGACCATAAAACATTGTACCTTAAAAAACCAAGGAATTCAATCAGCACACAACAACAGCAACTAACCTATCAGAGGGAATAAAACTTCTAGGTACAGACCCTCAAATGGAGAGGAAAACAGGACAATGCCTTCACAGTACACACTGTTCTAAAAATGTAGAGACAAGAATATACTCCAAGGTAACCACAGAAAAAAGTAATAATTTTTCTAAGCAAATCCCGGCGGAAGGAAAACATATGGGTTTAATAAGCACAAAACCAACTATAAAGAAGAAAAGGGAGAAAGCATTAGCCAACAAACCAAACTCAGCACAGAAAAGTATAAGGACCAAAGAAACACCAATAACACAACAACAACAACAACAACAACAAAAAAACCACAATAGAATGACCGCAATCAATTCATACCTATCACTAATTGTGAATGGTTCTTTGAAAAGATTAATAAAATCGATAAGCCATTGGCAGACCTAACTAAAGAAAAGAAAGAGAAGATCCAAATCACAAGAATTGTAAATGAAAATGGTGTCATCACAACAGAACCAAGTGAAATTAAAAAGACTCTGACAGAATATTATGAAAAACTGTATACCAATAGATTTGAGAACTTAGAAGAGATGGACAAGTTTCTAGAATCACAAGACCTACCCAAATTATCCCACTCAGAGAGAGAAAGCTTGAACAGATCCATAGCAAGGAAAGAAATTGAACAGGTCATAAAAAAACTTCCCACAAAGAAAAGCCATGGCCCTGATGGCTTCACTGGAGAATTCTATCAAATATTCAGAGAAGCGTTGACACCTATGCTACTCAAGCTATTCCAGAACATAGAAGAAGACGGAATACTCCCAAATTCATTTTATGAAGCAAATGTAAAACCAGGGAAAGGCACCACTAGAAAGGAAAACTACAGAACAATACCACTCATGAACATAGATGCAAAAATCTTTAACAAACACCTGGCCAACAGAATCCAACAACATATCAAAAATTAATACTCCCAGACCAAGTGGGATTCATACCAAGTTTACAAGGGTGGTTCAACATCAGAAAATCAATCAATGTAATCCACCACATAAACAAAACAAAGGAAAAGAACCATATGTTGATGCAGAAAAGGCTTTTGATAAAATCCAACATCCATACCTGTTTAGAACTTTCAGCAAAATAGGGATAGAAGGGAAATTCCTCAACATAATAAAGGGTATATATGCAAAGCCAACAGCCAACATAATTATTAATGAAGAAAGACTCCCCCTATGAACGGGAACCAGACAGGGATGCTGCTTGAACAATTTCTCTTAGAAAGATCAGCACGAGGCTGGTCCCCATGAGGCGGAGGTCAAAGATGTCCCAAATGTCCAAACTACCATGCCACTCCATCATTTCAGACATTAACCCCTCCTCCTACTCCCAGTAATTTCCCCAGTCTTAGGATTCTGAACTTCGCTGTAATGCCTCACAGAACTCACAGACACCCAAGGGTTCGTCTCACGTAGTAGTGGTTGAGGCTGGCAGGCTGGCGAGTCCCAGGTCTGTGAGTAGGTCTGGCAGATCCTCCCAACTCTCGGGGTTTGATGAACCTTGATCAGCAGATCAGACGGCGGCTGCTGTCCCAAATCCAGGGGTGAGATGAGGATGATCCAAGAAACAAAACCGGAGCAAGAGGAGGAGCGAATCTTCCCAGGAGATTAGTAGGTATACCTTCAGGGAAGCTAAGGGTGGTGATTTGAATTATACCCTCCAGCAAGGCAGGACTCAAGATACATTCCACCTGTGTTGCCCCAACAGAATTAACCTAAATCCCATCGCAGAGTCTATTGCCAGTCATTATAGGGAATGACTACTACCAGCTGCCCAGCCAAGTTGATACCTGACCTTAACTACCACACCACCCCAAACAGGCATGGATAATGGGATTTACAAAACACCACAGAATGGAGGACAATGGCTAGAAGGGCCACATCAAGCAATACACTGCAGATGCCCTCTATTACCATTTATATTTAACATTGTATTGGAAGTCCTGGCCAGGGTGATAAGGCAAGAAAGAGAAATAAAAGGCATACAAATGAGCAAAGAGGAATTAAACCTATCTCTATTTGTAGATGATATGATCCTATACATAAAAAACCCAAGAGACTCAATTAAAAAAAAAAAACTAATGGTACTAATAGAGAGGTTCAGCAAAGTGGCAGGATACAAGATCAACATTAAAAATCAGTTGGGTTTCTCTACACCAGCAAGGAGTCCTCTGACAAAGAAATAAGGGAAACAATACCATTCACTTTAGCTATGAAAAAGATAAAATATCTAGGAATAAACTTCACCAGAGACACAAAAAACCTATACAGAAAAAAACTATAAAACACTGCTACAAGAGACAACAAAGGCACTACATAAATGGAAGAATCTACCTTGTTCATGGATAGGTAGACTAAACATTGTGAAAATGCCAATACTACCTAAAGCAATCTATACATTTAACGCAACCCCGATCCAGATTTCAACAAAATTTTTAAGGACATGGAAAAACTGGTTACTAATTTCACATGGAAAGGAAAGAGACCTCAAATAAGCAGAGCACTTCTCAAGAAGAAAAACAAAGTGGGAGGTCTCAACTCCCAGATCTTAACAACTACTATATAGCCACAGTAGTCAAAACAGCATGGTATTGGTACAATGATAGACAGATAGGTCAATGGAACAGAATCAGAAGTCCAGATATAGACCCATCCATCTATGGACAACTGATCTTTGACAAAGGACCAAAACCCATTTAATGTGGAAGAGACAGCCTCTTTAACAAATGGTGATGCAAAGTTGGATATCCACCTGTAGAAAAATGAAACGAGACCCATACCTCACCCCACACACAATAAACAAACTCAAGCTGGATCACAGACTTAAATGTAAAACCCAAAACTTTAAAATACATCAAAGATAAAATAGGGGCAAATCTGGAGCCCTAATTTACTGCATATATAGACTGTCAACCATAACCCAGAATGTCCAGGAGATAGAAAAGAAGCTAGATGACTGGGACCTTCTAAAAGTTAAATTCTTATGCGCATAGAAAGATTTTGTCAAAAGGGTGAAAAGAGAACCTACAGATTGGGAGAAAATATTTGCCTATGACATATCTGATAAAGGACTTATCTCCAAAATCTATAGAAGACTTCAACACCTCAACACCAAAAAGACAAATAACACAATTCACAAATGGGCAAAAGACTTGAACAGACACTTCACCAAAGAAGGTATATAGGCAGCCAATAAACACATGAGAAATTGCTCACGATCATTAATCATTAGAGAGATACAAATGAAAACAACAGTGAGATATCATCTCACCTCAGCAATAGTAGCAAAGTTCAACAGGTCAGAAAGTAGGAAATGCTGGTGAGGTTGTGGAGCGATTGAAACTCTGTATACTGCTGGTGAAATTGTTAAAATGGTACAACCATTGTGGCAAACAGTTTGACGTTTCCTTAAAAAACTGAAAATTGAAGTACCATTTGACCCAGAAATTCCATTACTAGGAATAAAGAGGTGAGGGATAGCACACAAACAGACATATGTACACCTATGTTCACTGCAGCACAATTCACCATAGTGAAGATATGGAAACAACCTAAATGCCCATCAGTGGATGAGTGGATAACAAAGTTATTGTATAACCACACAATAGAATACTATGCCACATTAAAGAACAATGAGGGGTATGTGAATCATCTCACAATATGGATGAACCTGGAGGAAATTATGCTGAGTGAAATAAGTCAATCACAGAAGGACAAGTACTGTATGAGCTCATTACTGTAAAAAGAGAAGAGTTTACTTGGGAAAGGGAACTCAACTAGCAGGTTACCGGGATGGGGAGGGAAGGGGAGGGTTTAATTTCAGGCTAGTTGGGGCCTATATGCTGACATGGGTTGGGGGGGTTATACACGGGAGGATATATGACCACCATAATAACATTAGGAAATGGGAAGACACCTGATTGTGCACATAAGAGACAGATGACAGATGCTAATACCAACCAATATGTTCACAATACCACATTGCCAATAACACTAAACACTAGGCTATGCAGATAAACACATAAACACCTGAGATGAACAGATGGAGGTCAGTGAACAGAAGTATACTCTAGACAAAGGATAGATTCAGCTGAGGCTAATCTTGCACAGACAGCAGTGATACAAAATACCTGAAGTCCTTACAGAAATAATAGAAATCAGACACAGAGTAATCCCTCACAGATAACCAGACATTATGGGAGAGAGATCCAATAGATCTACTCCCTCAGGACCATAGTACAGGGGGACTCCAGACTCAATTGACACAACATAATACATAAAAGTGTTGCTCCACATCTACATTAGGGAGTAGCGACTAGGTTCTTAAAAGCTTTCAAGCAGCCATTTAATATGCAGCTAATGGTCTCCTAGCATGGGAAGTGAAGAAGAATGCAAAAAAAAAAAAAAAAAAAGGCATTTAGAAGCAATCAGCCCTAGGACACAATGACTCTCAAGACCAGAAGAACTAGATGGTGCCCAGCTACCAATGCCAACCACTCAGGAAAGGATCAAATCTGGAGATCCTGGATAGAGTGGAAGCGAAAACATGGAACAAAATGCAAAAGCTCAATAATGACCAGAATTACTGGTCAGATGAAATCTGGTGAGACTCCCAATACTATGGCCCTGGAATACATTCTGAGCCTGGAGTAAAACTCACCCCCAGGGGTGGGCTCTCAGCCCAATAGTTAACAAGATGTACATGCAGACCACTCAACCCAGGATAATTCAGCCATATACTCTATGGTAATATATCCCTTAGAGCAATAGACCATGGGACACGAGAGGACCAACATTCAAACTGAGAGAATACAGAAGACACAGGAGTGCATAAATATGATGGGCACAGGGGAAAGGTTACAGGGTAGGGAGGGGAGGAGACTCGGTTAGGATTGGACATGGCGAATGGGGAATGAAACTAAATGTATGCGTTATGTTGAATGTAAAACAAGCTCTTAAAACAAAACCACCATAGCTTTAGAAATTAATGGAATACCAATTGAGATATTTCAACAAACAGATGCAGTACTGGAGGTGCTTACTGGCTTATGCCAAGAAATCTGGAAGACAGCTATCTGGGCAACTGACTGGAGGAGCTGAATATCTGTGCCCATTCCAAAGAAAGGTGATCAAGCAGAATGTGGAAATAATCAAGCAATATCATTAACATCACATGCAAATAAAATTTTGCTGAAGATAAAAAAATGTTGCAGCAGTAAATTGACAGAAAATTTCCAGAAATTCAAGCTGGATTCAGAAGAGGATGTGGAATGAGGGATATCATTGCTGATGTCAGATGGATCTTCACTAAAAGCAAAGAATACCAGAAAGATAATTACCTCTGTTTATTGACTATGTGAAGGCATTTGTTTTTGTGGATCATAACAAATTATGGATAACATTGTGAAGATTGGAAATTCTGGAACATTTCATTGTGCTCATGAGTAATCTGTATGTGGGCCAGGAGGCTGTCCTTCGAACAGAACAAAGGAATATTGCAAAGTATAAAGTCAGGAATGGTGTGCATCAGGATTGTATCCTTTCATCACACTTATTCAATCTGTATACTATGCAAATCATCTGAGAAGCTGGATTATATGAAGAAGAATGTGACATCAGCTTTGGTGCAAGACTCATTAACAATTTGCCATATGCAGATGACACAACTTTGCTTGCTGAAAGTGAAAAGGACTTGACGCACTTACTGAAGAAGATTAAAGATGACTCTTCAGTATGGATTACATGTCAATGTAAAGAAAAATTCTCAAAACTGGACTAACAAGAAACTTCATGATAAATTGAGGAAAGATTGAAGTTGTCAGAGAGTTCATTTTACTTAGATCTACAAGCCATGGTAGCAACAGTCAAGAAATCAGATGTCATATTGCACTGGGCAAATCTGGCGTGAAAGACCTTTTTAAGTGTTAAGAAGCAAAGATGTCACTTTAAAGACTAAGGTGTGCCTTACCCAAGCCATGGTATTTTCAAGTGCCTCATATGCATGTGGAATCTGGACAATGAATAAAGATAACCAAAGAAGAATTGATGGCTTTGAATTGTGGCATTGGCAAAGAATACTGAAAAATACCACGAAATGTCAGTAGAATGAACAAATTTGTCCAGGAAGAAGTGCAGCTGGAATGCTCCTTGAAAACAAAAATGACCAAGCTTCATTTCATCTCACTTATTTTGGTTATGTTGTCAAAAGTGGACTGTTTATGAAGAAGGATATCATTAGTGGTAAAGTGAAAGGTCAGTGAAAAAGGGGAAGGCCCTCCACAAGATTGATTGGCATAGTAGCTGCAACAATAGGCTCAAGTATAGCAAAGATTGTGAGGATGTCACAAGACTGAGAAGTGTTAAGTTCTGTTATACACAGGGTCGCTATGAGTCTGAGCCAACTCAATGGCAACTGACAACAACACAACATAGGATCAAGAACAAATGGCATTGAAATAAGAAGTCCAAACTGCACTGGAGTCATTGGCAAAATAAGTCTTCAAGAGTTGATCGAATACCAACTAAGATGTCCCAACAAATGGATGCAATGCTGGAAGCACTCACTCATCTCTGCTAAGAAATTAGGAAGACAGCTACCTGACCAACTGATTGGAAGAGATACATATTCATACCCATTCCAAGGAAAGATGATCCAACAAAATGTAGAAATTATTGAACAATATCATTAATGTTGCACACAAGCAAAATTTTGCTGAAGTTAATTCAAAACATGAGCAACAGTACATTGAAAAGGAACTGCCAGAAATTCAAACCTGATTCAGAAGAGGACATGGAATGATAGATATCATTGCTGATGTCACATGGTTCTTGGCTAAAAGCAGACATTACCAGAAAGGTGTTTATCTGAGTTTTACTGACTATGCAAAGCCATTTGACTGTGTGGATCCTAACAAATTATGGATAACACTGCAAAGAATGGGAATACTTGTGCTCACGAGGAACCTATACATAAACTAAGAGGCAGTCATTCAAACAAAACAAAGGATACTGCATAGTTTAAAGTCAGGAAGGGTATGCATCAGGGTTGTATCATTTCAACATACTTATTCAATCTGTATGTGGAACAAATAATCCGAGCATCTGACTGTATGAAGAAGAATGTGGCATCAGGATTGGAGGAAGATTCATTGACTGCATATGATATACGAATGATGCAACCTTGCTTGCTGAAAGCAAAGAAGCCTTAATGAGGAAGCATTTAATGATGAATATCAAAGGCTACAGCCTTCAGTATGGATCACACCTCAACATAAAGAAAATAAAAATCCTCACACCTGGACCGATAAGCAACATCATGATAAACTGAGAAAAGATTGAAATTGTCAAGGATTTCATTTTAATTTGATCCACAACTAACACTGATGGAAGTAGCACTCAAGAAATCAAATAACATATTGCATTGAGCAAATCTGCTGCAGAAGACCTCTTGAAAGTGTCACTCTGAGGACTAAGGTGCACCTGACCTAAGTCATGGTATTTGTAATCACTTCATATGCATGCAAAAGCTGGACAATGGATAAAGAAGACTGAAGAAGAATTTATGTCTTTGAATTGCGGTGTTGGCAAAGAATATTGCATATGCCATGGACTACCAGAAGAACAAACAAATCTGTCCTGGAAGAAGTATAACCATAATGCTCCTTAGAAGTGAGGATGGAGAATGTTCATCTCATGTACTTTTGACATGTTATCAGAGGGACTATTTCCAGGAGAACATGATGCTTGGTAAAGTAAAGGGTCATTGAAAAAGAGGAAGACACTCAATGATAGATTGACATAGTGGCTGCAAAAATGGGTTCAAACATAGCACAGGATGGCATTGCTTTGTTCTGTTATACATAGGGTTGCTATGAATCTGAATCAACTCAACAGTACCTAACAACAACAGACAGTTTTTTTTTTTTTAAAGTAATGTTTATAATAAAAAAAAATCCTCTTTATTTGGGAATGTGGAAATTTATTGCTTCCTAGAAAACGAAAGTAGTTAGTCCTCAGAATTTGTAGCAGAAACCTGGACAGTCTCAGATTTGTTTTAAGTGCTCCCGAATGAGACACTGAGAGTAGAAATACAATTTGTTGTTGTTGTTATGTGCCGTTGAGTCGGACCCGACTCATAGCGACCCCTCCTTGGGTTTCTGAAGCAGTATCACTATGGAAGTAAATTGCCCCATCTTCCTTCTGAGGAGTGGCTGGTGAGTTTGAATTGCCAGCCTTCTGATTAGCAGTGAAGTGCCTTAGGCATTATGCTACCAGAGCTCCCAGAAATACAATAGCAGGAGACATTTTAAATGTGTTCCCAGCATTTTGGGCATGTAATAGTTAATAGTATGTGTCATTTTGGCTAGGTTATGATTCTCACTATTTTGCCAGACACTATGTAGTTAGTTATCTTTTTGTGATCTGATGTTATCAGCTAATCAGTTGAAAGGGGAGTTTCCTTGGGGTATGGCCTCCCTCCAGTATACAAATGGATGTTCTGGCAAAGCTTGCTCTGTTTCTTGACCCTGCACCCTTTCGTTGTCTGAACTCTGGTTCTTGAGATATAAGCTTTCAGAAATCTTTAGCCTGCCATCTGGCTTCCAGAGTTGGTGTTCATCGGCCTCTGTAACCACATGAGCCAGCAGAAGTCTTCAGCCTGCCTGTTGACTCATGGATTTGGGACTTAACAGCCCTACAAATGTGTGAGCCATTTTCTTACAATTATGTAAACCATTTCCTTGAAGTTAAGTTTCCCTATATATGTTTATATACACACTTCACTTTTTTTCCTCTAGAGAACCCAGACTAACACAGGGCAAGATTATAATTTACACTGTTCCCAAGAGAGAACTATCTAATAGTTTCCCCCCAAAAAAAATTTTTTTGTTTTGTTTTTTTCTAGAGAACATATCACAGCCACTTTTAATGTATTTTGGCCTTTTCACTCATGACATTCTTTTTGATTCTTTACACAATTCCCTCTAGCTTTAATTAACCCTCAACAGAATCTGAAGTCATACAGCCCCATTATCTCTTTGTCTACCCTCCACCTGGTCCAGCTACTTCAAGCCAGCTTGAAAGTGCATACTGAATCCCAGGAAGCGTCTGGTATCTGGGTAAATGTTTACCTCAGAGCAGCAGGACAATGGAAGACTTGGTTCCTTCCTCTTCTTGTCCTCTACTAGGCAACAGGTTATCAGGCTGCTGTGTCTTCTATCAGCTCAGAATAAACATCCCAGGAGAATGATCATCCAGGCACAGAAAATGGTGGTATCACCAGTTCTCCTACCACAGCCCTTCCAATGCCCTATTCAGGGTCAATGCTACAGATCCATGGCTATGTGCTCTGAAGGGCAAAGGAATGAAAAAGTACCAGAATTCCTTGGTTGCCTTGTTGGCAGAATCCCAAGTCTGTCTGGTACAAATAAACCATTTCCTCTTTTCCCAGGTCAGGTAGCTTTCAGTCATGCTTCTTTTCCTAGGAATGACCACTTTTTTGAACTTTGAGTCTCTAACATTAACATTCAGCCATTAAAGATTTAATCCTGTCTTTTCCTGTGCAAGAGAACAATAGAAGAAAATGTGGGCAGGGAGTGGATATAAATCCATCTTAATGAGTTTAATTCAAATTCTGTCTTTCATGTTGTGTATACAAATAATCTGTAAATTCATAAAAATAGCTAAGATATTTTGTTAAATAAATAAGAAAGTTTCTGTACTATTCCTTGAAAATACAGAAACTTTCTATACTTGGCAAATAATAGGGGCTAAACAGATATTATTGAATGAACAAAACATTATTAAAAAAATAAAAGCAGTTCCTTCTTCCTGTTTCCCTGCTGTCACAAGTACTCCTCAGTTTCTAGCAACTTCTGCCTTACATTAAGAAGGAGTGTTGGTTTTTATGAGTGTGGACTCACTGTCATTCTGAAAACATTTATAAAGTTTGGAGATTCTCATTTCACTCACTTAAGGATGTTCCTAACTGGATTTTTACAGAAAACGGGGATGTTTTGTTCTTATATGGATCTTGGCCTAGTTCTGTTGTTGTTGTATACTGCTACTTAAAACATAGAATTCCTTAAGTTGCATTTTTCCAACTACAGCATGGGTACTAGGGGGCTCTGCCAGTGTGCCTGGGACAAAGTAGCAACATTGCTATGTCACATTATCCTGAGGACACGTCATCCTGAGGAATCCATTTTACTCAAAGAATCACTTTAATTTTATTCAAGTAAAAACCTTAGCAGGGAATTGCAGGTGATGCCTCTCAGCCTCGTTTCTCATTAGGGGTAATAGACTAAATGTTTGAAGTGGTGATGAGGAGGCCTGGCTGTGACGGACAGAAATTATATTTTGAATTTTCTTTTCTTTGGAATTGAATACTTAAAGATAAGTATGGACTTACTCTAAATACTTTCAGGCAAAGGAGAAATATTTAAGAAAGGGAATCATAGAAATTAGCATAGGTCCTTGAGGTAAACATTTGATTCATAAGAAGATCTGGAAAAGTTAAATAATGTACAGTGGTCTATTCTATTTTCTCTATGCAGTCCCTAATATGTGTTAAAGAATGCCCAAAATGGAATCATGAAAGGGTGGAGATTCTGGTTTTGTATCCATTACCCTCTTCCCCAGACACATCTATATACACAGCTGCCACCACATACTACCTGTCAAGACATAGGTAGCAAGAAGCTGCCTCCATTTGCTTGACTGAGCTTCCATTGTTATCTGTAAAGCAGAGCCCATTCTTCCTAGGGACACTGTTGTGTGATGATAAATTTTCATTAATCAACAAAGTCAGTTGGAGTTTTACATTTGCCCACTCCAGGGTAGAAGCTTCATGCTGAAGACAAAATTTAAAATTTTTATGTCTTACTAAGTCCACTATTTTTCAAAATTAACAATTGCCCCAAAATGTACCAGTTTCCAACTGTTACCTTTCAGTTTCATTCACAGGCCATGTTGCATTAAAAATCAAGTTCAGTAAAGACAGCTTCACAACAGTGTCTAGTTTCTGTATTTTAACAAGGATAAAATATGAAATTTGAGCTGGGAGCAATATTACAATTTTGATATCAGCTACTCTGCATATGTGGTCTTACCTCCCACATGCTTCCTTTCCTACAGAGGAAGTTTTCTTAAAAATTTTTCAGCAGGCAGATTTATTACTTGTCATAATTTGGGGATTATCTGTTGGACAGTTTTGCTATTTCTTCTGATACCAGCAACTCAAAAGAGCAGATGATTGGGGTTTAAGGGACATATACCACATTGTAATCACTTACATACTGTGAACACAATCCTCAGGAACACAAGTGTAATTCTTGTCACTAATTGAAAGACCCTCTTTTCATGGAACTAATATGGAAATATCAGATCATTTATAATGTCTTTTGAGGCTATTTTTCACCAGACCGTTTGAAGATGTGAGGGGATTAGTGGGTTTCTCTAGGGCAATAAATGTTTTCTCAAAAGAATATTTCTGAAGGGGCATTATAATGATTAACTGACATGTTTTAATTTTAATAAAAGATCATTGTAAAAAGTTGTTCTTTTGCACACATGGAAATAACTCCAACTTTAATGCTAGAAAAAATATGTCCCCTTTTATCACAATTTTCACTCCCTGGGTGGTGCAAATATTAGTCCATTCAAATGTTAGTCACATTTGGTGGCTAACAAAAAAATCGATGGTTCAAACCCACTCAGAATTGCCTCAGAAGAAAGACCTAACTATTTGCTTCTTGAAAGATTATATTAAAACTCATTGCTGTCAAGTCTATTCTGACTCAGAGTGACCCCTCCTTGGGTTTCTGACGCGATATCTCTACGGAAGTAGATTGCCCAATCTTCCTTCTGAGGAGTGGCTGGTGGATTTGAACTACCAGCCTTCTGGTTAGCAGTCAAATGCCTTAGCCATTAAGCCACATAGCCACTGAAAACTCTGTGAAGCGCAGTTCTCCTCTGACATATATGGGGTCACTGCAAGGCGGAATCAACTTGACAGCAACAGGATATTCATTTTCTCTCTCTACCTCTCTCCTCTTCCCCTTTCCTTCATTCTTCTTCTTCTTTTTCTTTTCTTTTTTTTATTGTTATTGTGATTCAGGTGAAAGTTTACAGAGCAAATTCATTTTCCATACAGCAGTTCACATATACTTTGTCTTATAACATGGACTGCAACAGCTCTCTTCCAACTCCCTCTCCATAGTTACCTCTTTCCTGTGTCCTTTCCTCCCATGTATTCCTGCTCCCCCCGAAGCTGTCTCCCTATGCTTACACAGCCCTTCTATTTTCCCATGATTAACCACTCCAAGGAGTGTATTTATCTAATATAAATGTTCAGCTCATATGCCTGTCTTTTGTTTGGCTGGGAGCCACAAGACTGTGTTTAATTCCAGACCTGAAGGGCAGCTAGGGGCCATAGTCTCAGGGGTTCCATCAGGCTCTATCAGACCAGCAAACCTAGTCCATTTTTTATTTATGATTTTGAGTTTTGTTCCACATTGTTCTCCCTTCCATCCAGGATCTCCTACATAGATTCCCCCACTGAGTGATTGACAGTGGTAGCTGGACACCATCTTGTTCTTCTGGTCTCATAGACATATAGGCTGAGAATTACATGGTGCACTGGCCCCTTTGACTAATTCTTTCCATGTGTCTTTGGTTTTCTTCATTCTTCTTTGCTCTGGATGAGGAGAGACCCATCATTGCATCTAGATGGCCACTTGTAAGTCTTTAAGATCTCAGTTGCTAATTACCAAAGTAGGATGTCAAACAATGTTTTTGTGTAGTGTGTTATGCCGATTGAGCTTGATGTTCCCTGGGACCATGGTCCTGAGCCCACAGGTCCAACTACTTGCTCCTTCTGAGTAGCTGGCTGTGGCCAAGATGTGACTACAACCTTGTCCCCTATCAGCTCTACTATATACCTGGACATTCTTACAGAACATACCAATATACTTATAGAAACATTGGTCTGCCAACCCTATATATGGTCTTGGGCACATTCTCCCCTCCATAGACATACCTAATCATGCAGCCTGTCTACCCATCTATCCACCCATGGATTAATGTCTGCCATCACTGACAACACAATACTGTATGTGGAAAAGGGTACATCTTTGTTGTCTGTACCTCTCATGCAACTCTCTATGTCTTCCTCTTCCTCAATGCCACTGTGTTGATCACTCACATTTGGTACACTGCCCTACCCTTCACCCAAATCAATACTAGTCTCTATCCATCTAGCAGTGTCTCCTCCTCTCCCTTCTCACCCCTAGTAACCAACAAAGGAAGTTTTCTTCCATATATAAACCTTTCCTTGAATTTTCACAATAATGAATTAATACAACATCTGTCCTTCTGTGACTGACTTATTTTGTTCAGCATAATTGTCCTCCAAGTTCATCCACATTATGAAGTGTTTTTCACATTCTATATTATTCTTTAGGGTTGCATAGTATTCCATTTTGTGTATGTGCCATAGCTTGGCTTTCTATTCTTCTGTTGATGGGCACCTAGGTTGTTTCCATCTTTTTGTTATTGTAAATAATGCTGCAATGATCATGGGTGTGCATATATCTGTTCTTGTCCTGACTTTCACTTATTTGTTGTTGTTGTTGTTGTTGTTATGTGCCGTCGAGTCGACCCCAAACTCATAGCGACCCCTCCTTGGGTTTCCGAGGCAGTATCACTACAGAATTAGGATTGCCCAACCTTCCTTCCGAGGAGTGGCTGGTGGGTTTGAACC
>NW_006921637.1:9324855-9327848 GCF_000298275.1 Orycteropus afer afer | reverse complement strand
CTCAGCATAATGTCCTCCAAGTTCATCCACGTTATGCGGTGTTTTGCAGATTCTACATTATTCTTTAGCGTTGCATAGTATTCCATTGTGTGAATGTATGTAGGTTCTCTTTTGACTCTTGGAGATATCTTTGGAAGCTTATAAAAATTTAATTTTGAGAAGATCCCAATCATCTAGTTTCTCTTCTGCTGTTTGTGCATTTTGGGTTATGCTTGATAGTTTATTTATGCCATAAATGAGGGCCCCTAAATTTGCCCCTAGTTTTTCCTTGAGGAACTTTTTAGTTTTTGATTTCACATTTGAGTCTTTGATCCATCTGGAGTTAGTTTTTGTGTATGGTGTGAGTTACAGATTTTGATTCATTTCTCTGCAAATGGATATCCAGTTTTGTCAGCACCATTTGTTAAACAATCTCTTCTTCATTTAATGGATTTCAGCCCTTTGTCAAAGATCAACTGACCATAGGTCATGGGATCTACTTCTGGGTTTTCAGTTCTATTCCATTGGTCTATGTGTTTGTCATTGTGCCAGTAGCAGGCAATATACTATTACTACTACTACTATGGCAGTATACTAGGTTTTAAGATCTGGACGTGTGAGACCTCTTACCTTTTTTTTTCTTCTTCTTCTATAATACTTTGCTTATCTGAGCTCTTTTTCCTTCCCACATAAAGTTAGTGATTGATTTTTCCATATCCTTAAAGATTGTTGATGGGATCTGGATTGGGATTGCATTGAATGTATAGAATTCTTTGGGTGGAATTGACATTTTCACAATGTTCAGTCTTCTTATCCGTGAGCATGAGCTGTTCTTCCATTTATGTAGATCTCTTATGGTTTCTTGAAATAGTATTTTATAGTTTTCTTTGTAGAGGTCTTTTGTGTTCCTGGTAAGATTTATTCCCAAGTATTTTATTTTTTTGGTAGCTATTGTAAATGGAATTGATTTCCTTATTTTTTTCAGAAATTTCTTTGCTGGTGTAGAGGAATCCAACTCATTTTTGGATGTTGGTTTTGAATCCTGCCAGTATGCTAAATCTCTTGGTTAGTTCCAGTAGTTTTTTGCTAAGTCTCTTGGGTTTTCTATGTATAGGATAACATCATCAGCAAATAGGGATAGTTTGACTTCTTCCTTACGAATTTGGATGCCTTTGATATCCCTTTTTTGCCTTATTGCCTTGGGTAGGACTTCCAATATAATGTTGAAGAAGTGGTGACAAGGCATCCTTGTCTGGTTCCTGTTCACAAAGGGAATGGTTTCAGTGTCTCTCCATTGAGAATAATATTGGCTGTTGGTTTTGCATATATGCCTTTTATTATGTTGATGAATGTCCCTTCTATTCCTATTTTTCTGAGAGTTTCTATCAGGAATGGGTGTTGGATTTTATTAAATGACTTTTCCACATTAGTTGATATGATCATGTGGTTCTTCTCCTTTGTTTTATTTACGTGATGGATGATGTTGATTTTTTTTCTTATGTTGAACCATCCTTGCATACCTGATATGAACCCCACTTTGTCATAATGTATTATTTTTTTTGATATGTTGTTGGAGTCTATTGGCTAGTATTTTGTAAGACTTTTGCATCTATATTCATGAGAGGTATTGTTCTGTAGTTTTCCTTTTTAGTGATATCTTTGCTTGCTTTTGGTGTTAAGGGTATGTTTGTTTCATAAAATGAATTTGGGGGGATTCCATCCTTTTCTATGCTCTGGAATAGTTTGACTAGCATTGGTGTCAGTTCTTCTCTGAATATTTGGTATAATTCTCTGGGATAACTGTCTAGGCCATGACTTTTTTTGTTAGTAATTTTTTTTTTTTAAAGACCTGTTTGATTTCTTCTTTTTTTATTGGTCTATTTAACTTTTCCACCTCAGTCTGTGTTAGGTTAGGTAAGTAGTGTGTTTCTAGATATCCACTTCTTCCAGATTTTTTAATTTGTTAGAGTACATTTCTTCAGAGTATCCAGTCAGCTGCAGGGAACCAGGTGAGGAGAGGGAATTCAGGCATGCCCAAAGCAGCAGTGTGGAATAGTGGGAAAAAGGGGATTAAAAGCCAGGAACCCAGACAGAGGAGCAGTCAACAACAGGGATCCAGCTGAGGAGAGGGAAATCAGGCAAACCTGAAGCACCAGGGTGGGAGAGCAGGAGAAAGGGGATTAAAAGGCTTAGGAATCTGGACAGAGGAGGAGTCAGCTGCAGGGACCCAATTAAGCATGGTAAGAAGGTTTCCAACAGGGAGACAAACTTGTCTGTCAGTTTGTCCTACCGTGGTGATGTGTTGATGTGAGTTTTGAGGCTGAGCCACTGGTGTTTCAAACAAAGTGGGATGCACATGGTGCACAGGTATCAGCCCAGCTTACAGACTGAGACAGACTAGGAATAAGGAGGAGGCCATCCACTTAAAGAATTGGCCAGGGAAAACCTGATGAATAGCAAAGGAACACTGCTTGATACATTACCCACAATTTATTATTGGTCCAGTTAGGTTAGAAGGCTCTCCAAATAGGACTGGGAAAGAGCTGTGTCATCTGATTAAACCCAGCCTTACTCCTATGGATAAGGTAAAGCTTTCAAGACCTCCATTTGCTGATGTAGCAACACTCGAATTGAAGAGAAACAGCTGCAGACATCATAGGAACATGGAATGTACGAAGTATGAATCTAGGAAAATTGGAAGTCGTCAAAAAGGAAATGGAACACATAAAGATTGATATCCTTGGCATTAGTGAGCTGAAATGGACTGGTTTTGGCCCTTTTGAATCAGACAAGCATGTGATCTACTATGCTGGGAATGACAGTTTGAAGAGGAATGGCGTGGCATTCATCATCACAAAAGATGTTTCAAGATCTGTCCTGAAGTACAACACTGTCAGTGATAGGATAATATCCATACATCTACAAGGAAGACCCATTAATATGACTATTATTCAAATTTATGCACTAACCACCAAACCCAAAGATGAGGAAATTAAAGAATTTTATCAACTTCT
>NW_006921637.1:9320072-9322830 GCF_000298275.1 Orycteropus afer afer | reverse complement strand
TGAGAGAGCTGGACAATGAATAAGGAAGACTGAAGAAGAGTTGATGCTTTTGAGTTGTGGTGCTGGCAAAGAATGCTGAAAGTACCATGGACTGCTGAAAGAACTATCAGATCTGTCCTGGAGGAAGTGCACCGAAATGCTCCTTGGAAGGGAGAATGACCAGACTTCGTCTCACCTATTTTGGTCATGTTGTTAGAAGGGACCATTCCTTGGAGAAGTATGTCATGCTTGGTAGGATGGAGGGTCAATGAAAGTGGGGGAGGCCTTCAATAAGATGGCTTGACATGGTGGCTGTAATGATGGGCTCATGTATAGCAGGTTTCATGGAGCTGGTGTGGGATCGGGCAGTGTTTCGTTCTGCTGTGCTTGGGGTTGCTATGGATCAGAAATGACTCAACGGCACCTAACAACAACAACAACAACAACATCTTGATAGTATCCTTTTAATTTCTGTTGGCTCTGTTTTGATGTCTCCCAGTTTGTTTCTTATTTGTGTTACTTGTATTCTCTCCCTCTTTTACTTTGTTAAATTTGCCAGTGATTTGTCAATTTTATTAATCTTTTCAAAAAACCAACTTCTAGTCTTGTTGATATTTTTTTATTGTCTATTTTCTGTTTCATTGATTTCTGCTTGAATCTTTATTATTTTCTATCTTCTGGTGACTGTAGGCTTTTCTTGCCATTCTTTTTCTAATTTTCGGAGATGTTGGTTTACAGTGTTGATTTTGGTTCATTCTTCTTTTTTGATATGTGATTTTATAAATTGATCACCACTTCTGTGTCCCAAAGATTTTGGTATGTTGTGTTTTCTTTCTTGTTTGACTCGAGAAATTTTTTAATTTCATTTTTTATTTTTTCTCTTACCCAATTGTTCTTAAGGACGATGTTCAGTTTCCATGTGTTTGCTCTTTTTCCATTGATCTTCCTATTGTTGTGTTATAATTTTATAATGTTGTGAGATGAGTAGATACTTTGCAGTATTTCAATGTTTTTAAATCTATTAAGGCTTGCTTTAGGGCCTAAAACACGGCCTATCATGGAGAATGTTCCATGTGCAGTGCAAAAGAATGTAGATTGTGCTGTTGTTGGGTGAAGTGATTTGTTGATGGATTGTAATGTTGGTGGATTGTATTGTTTAGTTCTTCTGCATCTTTGTTGAATTTCTTTCCAGTTGTTGTATCTTTGATTGAAAGTGGTGTATTAAAGTCTCCTACTATGACTGTGGAGTCATTTATTTGTCTTTTCAATTCTGTTAAATTCTGATTTATGTATTTTGCAGCTTTTTCATTGGGCACATAGATATTTATTATGGTTGTATCCTCCTTTGTTCATTTGATCCTCAATCAGTATATAGTATCCTTCCTTGTCACTTGTGGTGGTTTTTGTCTTCAAGTCAATTTTTTTTTCCTCTTTGAATATCTTTATTTATTTTACATATATGCTTTTTTTTTTTTTCTTGTGTGTGATTTGGGTGAAAATTTACAGAACAAATTCACTTTCCATACAGCAGTTCACATACACTTTGTCTCATGACATTGACCACAATTTACCACAATACAACATCTCCCCTCCTATTTCCTCCCAATAGTTACCTCTTCCCTGTGTCCATCCTTCCATACACTCCTGCCCCCCAAGCTGTATCCCTGTGCATAAGCAGCCCTTCCTTCTCCCATGCTTGTTTTCCCCAAGAGGTGTATCTACCTCAGGTAAATGTTCAACTCATATGACTGTCTATGGTTTGGCTGGAAGCCACAGTCATTCATTCAATTCCGGACCTGAAGGGCAGCTAGGGACCATAGTTTCAGTGGTTCCACCAGACTCTATCTGGCCAGCAAACCTGGTCCCCTGCTTCTTTTTTCCTCAAAAAATGATTTTGAGTTTTGTTCCACATTGTTCTCCCTCTCTATCCAGGATCTCCTACATACATAGATCCTCTTCCAAGTGGTTGATAGTAGTAGCCGGATACCATCTAGTTCTTCTGGTCTCATAGTCATATAGGCTGCAGATCGCATGATGTACCAGTCGCTAGGACTAATTGTTTCCATAAATTTTTGGTTTTCTTTATTCTTCTTGGCTCTGGATGAGGAGAGACCCATAGTTGCATCTAGATGGCAGCTTGCAAGCTTTTAAGGTCCCAGTTGCTACTTGCCACATAAGAAGTGGAACAATATTTTGTGTAGTATGTTATGCCAATTGAGCTTGATATCTTCTGTGACTATGGTCCCAAGCCCACATGTTCAACTACTCGGTTCCTCTGGATAGCTGGCTATGACCAAGCAGTGACTACAACTTTGCCTTCAGCTCCACTATAGACCTGGGAATTCAGATCTTACACATAAAGTTATAGGACCATTGTCTGTCAACCTTATACATGTTCTTGGGTACACGTCCCACTTCACAGATATACCTAATAGTTCAGCCTGTCCACCCATCTATCCACCCATATACCTGTGATTGCCTTCACTGACCATGCCGTACTATATGTGCAAAAGGATTCATCTTTGTTGTCTGTGCTACCCATGTACCTCTCTCTGTCTTTGTCTTCCTCAATGCCACTGTATTGATCACTCACACTTGTTACATTGTCCTTCTCTTCACCCAAATCAAAACTTATCTCTATCTATCTAACAGTATTCCCTCCCCTCCCGTCCCACCCCTGGTAACCAACAAAGAATATGTCCTTTCATAGATAAATGTTTCCTTGATATTACAATAACGGACTAATACAATATTTGTCCTTTTGTGATTGACTTATTTC
>NW_006921637.1:9318346-9319057 GCF_000298275.1 Orycteropus afer afer | reverse complement strand
ACCTTCCTTCCGAGGAGTGGCTGGTGGGTTTGAACCGCCAGCCATCTGGTTAGCAGGCAAGTGTCTTAGCCACTATGCTACCAGAGCTCCCTGACGTATATTATATTAGGGCCCCTAAATTTGCTCTTAGTTTTTCCTTGAGGAAATCTATAGTTTTGAGTTTCACATTTAACTCTTTGATCCATCTGGAGTTTGTTTTTGTGTATGGTGTGAGGTATAGATCTTGTTACATTTTTCTGCAAATGGATCTCCAGTTATGCCAGCACCATTTGAAACAAGCATTCTCTTCCGCATTTAATGGATTTGGCCCTTTGTCAAAGATCAGTTGACCATAGGTCAATGGATCTATTTCTGGTTTCTCAATGCTATCCCATTGGTCTATGTATCTGTCACTAAACCAATACCAGACAGTATTGACCACTGTGGCTGTATTGTATACTGTGGTTTTGAGATCTGGCAGTGTGAGACCTCCTACTTTGTTCTTCTTTTTAGTAGTGCTTTCCTTATCCGAGGTCTCTTTCCCTTCCATATAAAGTTAATTATTGGTTTTTCCATATCCCTAAAGAATGTTGATGGGATCTGGATTGGAATTGCATTGCATGTATAGATTGCTTTGGGTTGTTGTTGTTGTTAAGTGCCGTCGAGTCGTTTCCGACTCATAGCGACCCCATGCACAGCAGAAGGAAACACTGCCCGATCCCGCGCCAACCC
>NW_006921637.1:9306529-9309235 GCF_000298275.1 Orycteropus afer afer | reverse complement strand
CCATCATATTTGAGGGACAATTTTGCCAGGTATATAATTTTTGGTTGAAAATTTTTCTCTTTCAGGGTTTTATATATACCATCCCATTGCCTTCTTGTTTGCATGGTCTCTGCTGAGAAATCAGAGCTTATTCTTACTGGCTGTCCTTTTTAGATAACTTTTTGTTTTTCCTGTGCTACTTTCAGAATTCTATCTTTTTCCTTGGTTTTGGTGAGTTTGATGATGATATGCCTCAGTGATTTTCTTTTGGGGTCTATACTGTTTGGAGTTCATTGTACTTCCTGAATGGATATGTTCTCCTCTTTCATCATATCAGGGAAGTTCTCTTCCAGCAAATCTTGGACAATTTTCTTAGTAGTTTTATTTTTCTCTTCCTGTTCTGGAATTCCAATGACATGTAGATTATTTCTTTTGACGGTATCCCACATAAACCTTAGGCTTTCTTCATTTTCTTTTCATTTTTTTTTTCCTGACTGATCCCTTTCCAAAGAAATATTCAGGTGTTTGTCTTCAATCTCATTAATTCTGTCTTCCATTGCATCAATTCTACCCCTTTGCCCTTCGAATGTGTTATCTATTTCTGACAATTTAGTATTAATCTTCTGGATTTCTATCTGTAGATTTAGAATAATTTCTAATTTTTCATTTATTTTGTCCTTTTGTTCTTGTATTTTCTTCCAAAATTCTATGTTTTTTTTCTTTTGTCTGTCTCTCAGTTCTTTGAAGATACCTAAATATAATTATTTTGAATTTCTTATCAGAGAGTTCCAATGCTGCTTCTTCCTCAGGGATGTTTTCTGGGTCTGTATCCTGTTCCCTTGTTTCTGCCACTTTATCTTGCTTCTTTGTGTGGACTGTGATGGCCTTTTGTCTTCAAGGCATCATGGTATTGTATTAAGATCTCTGTTAATTGTTTGTGAAGAGCAGCCAAGGATGATTCAGGCTCTTCTTGGTGGTTTTTTATCATTGGCCCGCTGGTGGAGAAGGAGATGCTGGCTCTTGCTCAGTAAGTGAAGTTGTAGGAGGTGTGGGTGTACTTGTATCTTATGGGAACTGTTGCTATCTCCCACTCAGTTAGTAAAAAATTACAATTGAATAACCATCAAAAAAAGTAAAAGCACATGGACAAAAAATATACCATGTAATCACACAGGAACAGTAACCCCAAAAAGAAAAAAGGTGGAAAAGAAGAAGAAAACCTGCAATATCTGGGGATAGAGCACTAAGAGGTAAAAGGTAGAAAAGGAGAATAATCAAGATAAAAATGAGAAAAAATGAAAAAAAGAAAAGAAAAACCCACAAGGAATGGGGTTAACCACTAGAACAAAAAAGGAAAAAAGAAAAAAAAAAAAAATTAACCAGGAACTGGGAAAAGGAAGAAAAAAAAAAAAAAAAGGTGTAAAGTAGGACCTGCGGGGGGGGGGTGGTGGTGGTGGAGAATAGTAAAAAGGACAAAAGTATTAATAATAATAGGCATTTTAAAACAGACAAATACAAGCAATCTAAACACCAGAAAAAAGAAAGAAAAAAACAAAAAAAAACTGGCTATGGATAGGGTAGGGCACCCAGGCTCCGTCTGAGCACACAGACTGGGGTGGAGTTCTTGTGGGCCCAGAAGGTAGGTGGGAGTGGGGGTAGCTGCACCTCCATTCACCAAGCGGGTGTGGGGTATAAGAGTAACAAGAAGAATGTCACACCTTTTCAGTCTTGCAGGTCCGGAGTGTCCTTGGGATTACTAGAAAACGGAACCTCTTCTTAAGCCCCTAGAATCTGGTAGAGTGCTGTCTCTTTAGGTTGTCTTTAGCTGCTGGTTACATGTTGATTTGTTTTGTTTTAGTTTTATGCTTTAATATTTTGAAAAGTTGAAGCTAGTGTATTTTATTTTATTATTGATTCAGGTATGTTGGGTTGCTCTGCTGTTTCTTTGTGATGGTGGAATCACTGTGTGGATGTGGGTATTTGTTTCTGTTTGTCATAAAAAGGGTTTAGAGTTTGAAGTGGGAGGTTTTATGGTAATTGGCTGAATATAGTTTCTTCTATTGAATGAATGAAGTTATTGGCAGAGAAGGTGGGAGCAGAAGAAGGAAAGCTTGGTGTTGCTAGGATCAGTTTTTGGGGCTTTGAGCAGGCTGTTATTGATGACGTAGTTATTTACAAGACCATGGCTCAATCTCAGGAAAGATTCCTGTTGTTAGGGAGTCGCCACTTTCCTCCAGGCTCAGGCACACTCAAAGACCCTGCTTCGGAGGCCCCTCGGCACCAAAAAACTGATCAAAGGCAAAGTCCCAGGACCGCATTCAGCGCAGCTTCCTCTCTCTCCCCACCCCGTGTGCATGTAGCACTGGCACAATTCCCCAGACCACTAATGGCTCGGGAGTTTGTCTGTGATACCACCCACATGTGATGCCAAAGATGCACATGATTTCAGCTGTGCTGGAGTCGGTGGAGTACCTGCTAGTAAACTGTGGTCCTGGTATCAGTGACAAAGATAAGCACAATGTCTCCCAGCCTGACCCAAGTGCATTCAGTGACCTACTGAGAGGAAAGCAAGCTCACTCTCCTGGAGCACCAGTGAGCTCTCCACTTGAGTTTCAGTGGTGCTGCACATGCCCGTTTGCACTTAGCTGACCCAAGTTACTGATAAAATCAAGTGCTGGAGGAGGATTCTTGGGTCTGTTTGCTGGGATGTCGGGTGGTCGCTGGCAT
>NW_006921637.1:9304410-9306099 GCF_000298275.1 Orycteropus afer afer | reverse complement strand
TTTTTTTTTTTTTTTGTCTTTCTCTCTAAAATGTGTCTTGTACACAGCATATTGATGGGTTATGTTTTCTTATCTAGTTGTTTTCTTATCCAGTCTGAAACTCTGTGTCTCTTGAGTGGTGCATTTAATCCATTAACATTCGGTGCAATTATTGACAAGCATGGATTTGTTGGTGTTATTTTGCTATGTGATTTTTCATGGTTTTCCTGGTTTCTTTGTTCCATATGATTTTCTGTGATGAGCTTGTTTTGTGTATGAATCATGTTATCATTTCTTTTGTTGCTGTTGTTTTAGTATTTGCTAAATATTTGTGCTTGTCCTCTTTTTTATTATGATGTGTAGGTTTATCATTTTTTTAGGTTACCTTGTGATTTATAACTTTCTCCCCAAGTTTAAAACAGTCCATTCTGTCTGGCAACCTCTTTTGACTTCCTCACCATTTAGAAGTTCTGTAGCAACACTATTTTATCCCTCTTTTTGGATTGTAGTTGTCTTTGTTTGCCAATTAATGTTTTGGTTACCTGTTTACAATCTTGTCAAATTATTTTATTTTGAATATTTCTATAACTGGGTTCTGCCATCATATGTATTAATGTTTGGTCATATGTATTAATGTTTTAATACATGTATTAATACATCATATGTATTAATGTTTGACTGTTGTTTGCTGTTGTTGGTTCTCTGTCCAAAGGACTACCTTCAGTATCTCTTGTAAGGTTGGTCTGATTTTAACAAATTCCATTAAGTTCTGCTTATCTGGAAATCTCCTAATTTCACCCTCATATTTGAGGAACAGTTTTGCTGGGTACATAATTCTTGGTTGGAGATTTTTCTCTTTCAGAGTTTCATATATTCCATCCTATTACCTTCTCACCCACATTGTTTCAGCTGAGAAATCAGAACTTAGTCTTACTGGTTGCCCTTTGTAGGTAAATTTTTGTTTTTCCTGTGTTGCTTTCAAGATTTTTTGTCTTTTGTTTTGGTTAGTTTGATTATGATACATCTTGGTTATTTTCTTTTGGGGCCTATCCTGTTTGGGGCCTGTTGGACTTCCTGAATGGATATATTCCCCATCATATCAGGAAAGTTCTCTTCTGACAAATCTTGGACAATTTTCTCCATGGTTTTCTTCTTCTCTTCCTGTTCTGGAGTTCTGATTACATGTAGGTTATTCCTTTTAATGGTATCCCACATGAATCTTAGGCTGTCATCATTTTATTTTGATTTTTCTTCTGATTGATTTCTTTCCAAAGAAGAATTCATGTATTTGTCTTCAATTTCATTGATTCTGTCTTCCATTGATTTGATTCCATACCTTTGCCCTTTCAATGTGTGTGTTAGATGAGGTTCTCTAGAGAAACAAAAACCAGCAAAGCTTATATATATATATGTAGATATATATAGAAATTTATCTTAGGAAAATGGCTCACAAATGTGTGTTGTTGTTGTTAAGTGCCATCGAGTTGTTTCCGACTCATAGCGACCCCATGCACAGCAGAACGAAACACTGCCCGATCTCATGCCAGCCCCACAATCCCTACTATACTTGAGCCCATCATCACAGCCACCTTCTCAATCCATCTTGTTGGAGGCCTCCCCCTCTTTCGTTGACCCTCCACCCTACCAAGCATGACATCCTTCTCCAGGGAATGGTCCCTTCTTACAACATGACCAAAATAGGTGAGACAA
>NW_006921637.1:9287605-9301902 GCF_000298275.1 Orycteropus afer afer | reverse complement strand
GCTCAGCCTCAAAACTCACATCTACATGTCACCACAGTAGGACAAACCAACAGATAAGTTTGTCTTGCTGTTGGAGACCTCTCATATCACCCCCACCTGGGTCCCTGTGGCTGACTGTACCTCTGTCTGGTTTCCTAACTTTTAATCCCCTTTCTCCTGCTTTTCTGGCCTGCTGATTTGGGCGTCCCTGAGTTGTCCCTGGGGCTGACTGCTCCTCAGTCCGTGTTCCTGGCTTTTATCCCCTTTCTTCTGCTCTTCAGGCCTGCTACTCCGGGTGGGCCTGAGTTTCCTCTCCTCACCATTCCCTTCGGCTGATTGCTCTTCTCTCTGTCTTCCTGGCTTTTAATCCCCTTTCTCCTGCTCTTCCTGCCTGCTACTTTGGGCATCCTTGAGTTGTCTCTCCTCACCTGTAACCCTGCAGCTGACTGGTCTTCTCTCCAGGTTCCTGGCTTTTATCCCCTTTCTCCTGCTCTTCTGGCCTGCTACTCTGGATGGGCCTGAGTTTCCTCTCCTCACCTAATCCCTTTGGCTGATTGCTCTACTCCCTGGCTTCCTGGATTTTAATTCTCTTTCTCCTGCTCTTCTACCCTGCTACTTTGGTTGTCCCTGAGTTGTCTCTCCTCACCTGTAACCCTGGGCTGACTGCTCTTCTGTCCAGGTTCCTGGCTTTTTATCCCCTTTCTCCTGCTCTGTTTTGTTGCACTTATATATAATTGGTGATTGTATGTTGCAGTGATTTTCCCAAGGTTTTTGTTTTCTTTGGATGTATCTGAGTAAGCAGGGTATTGTGCTCCTCTATTCACTAGTTGGCAGCACTTATGCACTCACCACCTGTCTCCTGGTGGGTGTGATTGAGAATGAGAGTGGCTGCACAGATATCTGTTAACTGTTTATGAAGAGTGGTGAAGGGTGAGTCAGGCTGTTATTGGTGGTCACGAATCATTGGACAGTTGGTGCAGAAGGAAGTCATGGCTGTCACTCGGTAAGTGGAGCCGTAGGACGTTTGGATATGATTGGGTCATATGGGCACTATTGCTGTCTTCCACTCAGTTAGACAAAAACAACAATCAAAAAACCATAAAAAAAAAAGTAAAAGCATGAGGAGAAAAAGAGCACACCCATAAACACACAAGAACAATCACCAATAAAGGAAAAAAGTAAAAAAAATAAAAAAAAGAAAGGCAATAAATGATAGAAAATATTAAAAAAAAATTTTAAAGCCAAAAGAAATATGAATAGAAAAAGTAGAGAGCAAAACACTGAAATATCTGGGGGAAGAATAAGGGAAAAGAGTTAGAATAGAAGAATAATGAAGAAGAAAATGGGGAAAATGCAAAAAGAAAAACAAGAAATGGGAAGAATCATAAGAAAGAAAAAAAAAAAAAATGGGAACCAGGAAAAGGTACAAGAGAAAAAGCCAAAATCTAGAACCTGGGAAGGGAAGGGAAGAAAAAGTATAACAGTAAAAACAACTAAAAGAAAAAAAAAATAATTTACAAAACAGACAAAACGAACAAACAAACAAAAAAATTTGGGTGGGGTGGAGCAGGGCAGCCAGGTTCCATCAGAGCTGTTTCTGAAGAGCAGTTAAGGGTGAGTCAGGCTCTTATTGGTGGTCATGTATCATTGGAATGGGATTCCTGCTGGCCCATAAGGTGGGTGGGAGTGAGGGATGGCTGTACTTCCATTCACCAAAAGGGTGTGGGATATAAGAGTAACAAGGGGAATATTGCACCTTTCCAGTCCTCAGTGGTGGTATCCTTGCTGTGTCTGGCAAGTGGAGCCTATTCTTAGGTCCCTGGAATCCAAGAGAATGCTGTCACTTTAAATATCCAAAATGGTCAAACTGCTTGTAAATATTCAAAATGGCTGCACCCTGCAGACAACCAAAAGTGCACAGTTCAGCCTGTCTACTTCTTTGTTGCTTCCCTTTTCATTCACCACCAGTGCAGTCCTCTGAAAACAGCCCCAGGATAGCAGGGCCGATCTTTAGGCTCATTCTGTGTTAACTGGTTCCTCTTTTGTTTATTAAGCAGGGTCTGTGTAATTTGTCTGTCTAGTCCGCCATCTTACTGGAACTCTCTCTTGCATTCTTTTATTCTTTCTGCTTCTCCTTCTGATTGTCTCTCCCCCTCCATCATTTCATCTTATTTTCCAATTCTTTTCATATTTTATATTCCTTTTTTCCTATCCTGTCAAAGTTTAAGACTGACAACAAGAACTGTAACTTTGCTTGACTTTATGTAAAGTAGGGTTTGAAATAATGGAATATTGACATATTTTAATAACCTGATTCTGTATCAGTTGTTATGTCTGAATATGAAGTAATTCTAGCAAGGTCCTAATTAAAACTCCAAGGACAGCAAAAGCAAAGCTTTGTTATACACATAATATTTGTAAAAGCTTAATAAAAATATTTACCTTTTAGGAGAGCAAATTGTTTTGAAACCATATACAAACCTAGGATAGACTAATTACTATGTATTCTTACTTTTCATTGAAACAGATTCTCATAGGGCTTTTCCTTCACAACTTCTTATAGCTGAGTTATAGTTAATACTGAAAAATAATTGAAGTAATTTAAACTATTCAGAATACTCTTTACAATTTAGTTTTCTATATTGTTTTATATTTTAACTAGTTAATATTGTTAACTAGTTAAAATATAACTAATTATCACAAATATCACAAATTATTGGATTTTTACTATATTAGTTTGCTACTTTGCTATCCTAACCCTCAAAGTTATGAATAGTGAGATCTTGAAACCAAATGGTTAAAGATATGCTTAATAGTAAAGAATAAAATAAAATAATTAGCACAACTTTATCTAAAGAAAAAGCACACTAAATATCTTAGTGGTAGATTTCAATTCATCAAGTATTTATTTAGAATTTGCCATTGCCCCTGTCTGTACCAGGACCCAGGGATACACAGGTGAAGGAGACTCAGGCTCTATCCCAAGGAGTTCATACTATAAGTGGGGATCCAGGTACAAAGTTTAGGAGACAATATTGGAGTGAGCATGAGCTATCTGTTTTGAATTCGAGGTTTTTCATGGCTTTGCTGACAGTGGGGGTTTTGAGACATTGCAGGTAGTTGCCAAATGAGATTATAGATTCACATCTGAAAACTATAAAGCCAAGAAACAAGCAGTAAGCTAGACTGGCAGCAGTCATGTAACAGAGTCTTGTGCAACACTGTGCTTCCCTTCCATGGGGTCAGTGGTAAGTTAAATTTGGTCACTGTTACTATCTTTTCTTTCTTTTCTAACATGGATGGTTTCTTTTTCACTCTGAGTGGCTTATCAAGCCATCAAATTTCAGTGTTTGGTCTGCACAACCTGTTGAAATTGAAAGAGGGTGACAGGGTTAACAGAGTTTTGGATTTGCTTGTCAATCCCTAGTGGGTCTGTGCTGGCCAGAGTGAGTCCTGCACAACATATGGGATCATCTCTTACTTCTAACTGCTCTATAGGGGGACAAGGACAAACTACCTAATCAGGTGTAAAAGACACTGCCAGGCATCACAGGAAAAGAGACATGTGAAAAAAAGGGATCTTCAGGTATGTGTGCAAGCATAGAGGAGAAAGGAGTCTGAGATATGTGTTGTCCAGAAGAATCAGAGGGTAAGATAATAATAGATTGGAATGACAAAATAAAAGATAGTTTGGATAAATCCCTAAGACTGGGCAAATAACTTTTTCTTATTCTGCTACACATTCAGTGAATGAGGTAGGTTCATTCAAAGGAGCTAAAATTAAATGGGCAGCCTCAATCCAGTTGCACTCACTGTCTAAACTCCCCTAGTAAATTCACTGAGGATTCTCTAACAAATAAGACCATGCCTGCTTGACCACCTTAGAATCATGATTGTCTCGGTTGTCTTGGGCTTATCTTTCTTAACTGCCCCTAATGCTGATGGAAACCAAAGATGAATCATCTTAAACAAACAGATGAGCTTATGCCTGCTATTCCAGTGAGTGCTAATACTTTATGAAAAACAGTCCTTCATTTGCTTCTCTGATAGAAGGAATCTCCCATATATCTAAATGGAATTCTCTTCTTGAGTTCATAATATCTAAACATTTGCTATATAGGCCAGAAAATTGGCAGGTATGCTGTCAGAACTAGCCTATCCAAGTGTCCAATACAGGAAAATTGAAAGAACTGCTGAATTTTAAAAACTTTCTCAAAAAGTCTCCAGGTACTGTACTGTGATTGCTTGAGAATGTGTCTTCAAACTATTTGATAATCCTCCTATTGAGAGATGGGGTCTATGCTCTGTCCTCTTAAATGTAGGGCAACCTTTGCAACTCATTTGTTACCACTACAAAGAAATGCAAATGAAGTTGTATGACTTTGAAATTACATCAGAAAAGACTATGCTGCTTCATTCTGGTTCTTTTGGGGGCACAAGTAGCTCTCTGTCACCAAGTAAGAAGTCCAACTACCCTGAAGCTGTTATGTTGTGAGAGGCCATGTCAAATTGCTTCATACAATAGTTGAGGTCCCAGTCAATAGCCAGTATCAACTGCGAGATATATGAGTGAAGACTCCTCCAGACAACTTCAGCTTCCAGTCATTGACTCATTTCTGGCTTTCAAGTCTTTGTGGGTACAAGACATCATGAGGTACAGTATCATATATGAATTTCTGATCCACAGAATCTATTGGCATAATAAGTAGGTTGCTTTATCCAATAAATTTTTGAATGGTTTCTTTCATGCTAACTGGGACATATTTTTGGTGTCAGGAATGGGGTGGTACTTTGACAAAAAAAAGCCAAAATAAGCAGCACTAGTTTTGAGACCAAGCAACTGGCCTTGAGGAGACTGTGTTACACATGCAGGTGCCTTAAAGAATCTCACATAATACTGGAATGAGAATTCTACCCAGTGGCATCAACCACTCCATGGGTGTTATGTTCATTTAACCTGATGAAGTTGTACATGTGAGACATCTACACAGTAAAAACAAGCCATCCTGCACAAATTGCTGATGCACAGATTCTATGAGCATAATATAATGTCTGTTAGGGACACATGGTGTTATTGGATGAGCATGTAGGGAATAATTTTTATTGTGAAAAGTTTATAACATGCAGAATCTATAGAGAATAATGAAAAGAAAATTTTCCATATTTGCTTTATGTGTGTTTTTAAGTAATAGTTATAGAGTTGATGTTCTTATATGGCCTTTGCAGATTCCATGTCCTTGTATTTTTTTCCCAAAGGTAATCTGAAATGCTAATTTGTCATTTCCATGAAGTTTTTGTGTTATTATTATATTATATACCCACCAGCCACTCCTCAGAAGGAAGATGGGCAATCTACTTCTGTAGTGATACTGCCTCGGAAACCCAAGGAGGGTCACTATGAGTCAGGTCCGACTGGATGACACATAACAATAACAATAAAAACATATGATATATATAAGTATCAAAAATAATTTGGAATGTTTTATTATATAAATGGTATCATGCAGTGTTTGATATTTTATAATTAGCTTTTTAAAGTCAACATTATTTTTTGGAGTTACCTTTACTTATATCTGTAGCTTCAGTTTATTCATTGTCATTTCTGCACAGTATTCTATTGTATACATTCACAACAATCTACTTATACAATCTACAGAAATTGTACATTTAGGTGGTTTCCAAGGTTTTATTATTACAAACAATGCTGCAATAGTTTTGTGCATGCCTCTTTGTACTTATGAACAAACATTTATCTAGGTTTTATACACTTTTGAATACATTTATCTAGGTTTTATACAATGGACTCAGGTATAGCAAGAATTGTGAGTCTGGCACAGGACAAGGCAGTGTTTTGTTCTGCTGTACACGGGGTTGCTATGAGTCAGAGCCAACTTAATGGCACCTAACAGCAACTGGTTTTATACATAGAGGTGGGCTACTGCATTGAAGGACATGCATTTCAACTTTACCAAGTATTGCCAAGGATGTACCAATTTATAGATCTATCTCCATGAGAATTCTAATTTGTACATGTCCTCATTGGCATATGGGCTTTCTTTTCTTTGAAGTACTTGTTCAGACCTTCTTCTCATTTCTTTTTGTTGTTGTTTTCTATTCAGTTTGTTGATTTCTTAATATAATGCAGTCAACTAAGTATATAATATATATAGACATATATATCTTAAATGAATTGTGTACATATTTTAAATATTTCCTTGTATATTGTACATATTTTAAATTTTGTATATGTAAATCTTAAATTGTATATATGTGATTTAGATTATATATATACTTAATATATTGATGAGGAGCTTTGGTGGCAAACGGTCAGAACTTCAAATACTCTAACAGACTCCATGGGAGAAAGATGTAGTAGTCTGCTTCTGTAAAGATATGCAGATTTTGAAACCCTGTGGAGCAGTTCTACTCTCTCCTACTGGGTTTTTATGAGTTGGAATTAACTCGCTGGCAATAGGTAAATATATTGGAATCTCTGAGTGGTGCAAATGGTTAACACACTTGACTGCCACGTAAAAGATTGAAAGTTCTGGCTCACTCACAGGCAGCTCTGAAGAAAGGGCTGGCAATCTACTTATTAAAAAATTAGCCATTGGAAACCCTATGGAGCATAGTTCTGCTCTGACGCACATGGGGTCACCATGAGTTATAGTCAACTTGATGGTAACTAGTATACATATAGTTAAGATATTACATGTACTTAAGATCTACATCAAGATTTAGATCTGTTGTTGTTGTTATGTGCTGTGGAGTCGGATCCTACTCATAGCGACCCCTCCTTGGGTTTCCGAGGCAGTACCACTATGGAAGTAGATTGCCTAACCTTCCTTCTGAGGAGTGTTTGGTGGGCTTGAACCGCCATCCTTCTGGTTAGCAATCAAGTGCCTTAGGCACTATGCTACCAAAACTCCATATATCTGAGATCTAGATATATCTTAACTACTAGTCCTTTGCTAGTTGTGTCAGTTGCAATAGTTAATAATATCTTCTTAGGTGTGCCTAAGGCACTTGACTGCTAACCAGAAGGCTGGTGGTTCAAACCCACCAGCCACTCCTCAGCAAGAAGGTTGGACAATCTATTTTCATAGTGATACTGCCTCAGAAACCCAAAGAGGGGTCGCTATGAGTCAGGTCTGACTCGACGGCATATAACAACAACAACAACAAGGTGCTGACTTATCTTTTTAATTATACACAAATTAAAAGTTTTATTATGATAAAATATCTCACATTTTTCAGTTTTGTTTTCTTTAAGAAACTTCCTTACTCAAAAGTGGCAAAAATGTTTCCCTATTTTATTTTTCAAAAATGTAAAGTTATACATTTCATATTTAGGGCTTTAATATATTTAGAATTGCATGGAATAGGGCAGGAAACCTAAATTTATTTTCAAATACATGGATAATCAATTGTCTATCACAGCACCTTTATTGAAAAAGTCATCTTCACCTATAAATTATAATGCTATCTTTATCTTATACCGTATTTCAGTATATGTGGAATTCATTTTCTGGGTTCCTTATTGTGTGCCATTGGCCTATTCATATCCAGCCATATTACTGGACTCATTAATTTGCATAATTGTCTAACTATTCTCTTAGGTTTGCTATACATCTATTTGCCTGAAAACAAGGGTTCTCCTTCTGGGAACTTTTAATAGGGAGGTATTGGACTACTTCCAAATCTTTTAATTATTTCTCTACTTTTCCATCTCTTGATATTTTGGATCGCCAATGTGGAAAATTACTTTGACTTTATATTCCAATTCTGTGCTGAATTTTTATTTTATCAATTATTTTTCATTAAAATTTTAAGAATTCTTATTTGTTTTTACATTTTTTCTCATCTTATGGACACAGTCATTTATTTCATCCCCAAGAATATTAATTTGAAGATATTTTCTATTTCCTTAGTAAACCCAGAGAGTTCCTAGTGGAGCAAATGGTTAAGTGTTTGACTACTAACTAAAAGATTAGCTGTTTGATCTCACCCAGAGGTGCTTCACAAGTCAGGTCTAGTGATCTGTTTCTGAAAGTTCACAGTTTTTAAAACTCTATGGGCTCAGTTCTACTCTGCATACATGGGGTTACTATGAGTTGAAATTGACTGAAAGGCAACTAACAACAATAACAGCAATTAATCCCCAGTCTCTGGGTGGTGCAAATGGTTAATGAACTCAACAGCTAAACTAAAGGATAGTGTCAGGTTCATCCAGAGAGACCTTGGAAGAGAGGCTTGCCTATCTGCTTGCAAAAACTCAGCCACTGAAAACTCTGTAGAGCACAGTTCCACTCTGACATACATGGGATCATCTTGAGTTGAGATTGACTCAATGGCAACTGGTTTGGTTTAATTAACACATTCCTCCAGAATATGTTTGTTAATTTTGATCCTCTTTGATTTCAGTTCTACTTGACTACATCTTGTGATTGTCAGTCATCTGGCATTTCTGTCAGATTCTGCCAGAATGAAGGGAGAGCAATGCTGAGTAAGCCTCTGAATATGAGGGAGGGCCAACATGCCAAGGGCTTCTCTCTGGGATATGCTCTATAGTGTGTTCCCAGCAGTGACCTCAGGGGAGTGTAGATGCCCTGAGGCCTCTTCCCCATCCCTGAAAGCAGAGACCTGTGGTGTGTTGGATCCTCCAGAAGCTGACTCACTGGTGTAGATTTCTGATGACACAAATGCTTTATTAAGGATATGCTTCCAGGAAAAACCTATAAGAATTGTGGGAGTGGGACAGGAAAAGGCCACACACAGGTTATAGAGTCCCAGGCTCAATTTGAGCCCTGGGGGCTCTGGAGGGTAGGTAACACTCAGAGTTTGTCCTAGATCATGGCCACGGGAAGGAGCTTTTTACCTCTACTCTTCATCACCATCTATGGGCTACTCTGGGGGGGAGGCTGGTGGAGACATAAAACTCCAGGAAGCCTGGGCCTCTGAAGGGCAAGGCTGCTCTAGTGCCCCATGTGACCTTTTTAGGTCACATGTGCTGCCTGTCACTGCAAAGCAGAAATAGGGGCTTGGATATGAAGGGGTCTGGGCTGAGAGCCCAGGAGTGTCTGTTATAACTCATAGTGCAGCAATCCATCGAGTAGTTGTGACAGCTTTTCCTCCAGCCCTCTGACTTCCGTTTCCTACATATTAGTCAGTATTAAGGATTATGTTGTAATGGTTACTGTGATCTATCTAGAAACACAGTGAGAAAGAGTTCTCTGAATGGGTGGCATCAATATATACTTTTGGGGAAATATCTTTAAGAGCACACTTTGGATAGCCCATGAGGGAAGGTCAGACTCTGAATTCCAGCATCACTGGGCCACAATCCACTGTCAGGAAAGAAAGGAGCTTTGCATGAGAAAGAGGATTATCTGACATTTTTCTTCTAAAAAAGGCCTGAATGGAAAAGTGAGAAAGGGAAGCTGGATGAAAGGAGCCCACAACATTTGGACACTGAGATAGTGTAAGAGGGAGTGAGTGTCCTCTGTGAGGTGTGAAGTGTTGCTGCTGTGATGTAAACTCTCCCTCCCACTGTCTTCCTCTACAAACTATGATGGAACATGCAAATGGAGACTGAAATCATGGTCAGGATTGGAAGTTTTACTTGCACTAGTGATTGTACAAGGAGCTCTGGTGGCATAGTGCCTGAGACAATTGACTGCTAACCAGAAGGTTGGTGGTTCAAACCCAACAGCCACTCTATGGAAGGAAGACTGGGCAATCTACTTCTGTAAAGATTTACCACCTCAGAAACCCAAAGGGGGTGACTATGAGTAAGAATCGACTCAATGGCAGTGAGTTGTTGTTGTTGTTGTTGTTGTTTTGGTGATCATACAATGCCCTCCACCTTCTGTTCTATAACTGGAAGAGTGACAACAAGGGTGGTAATTCCCTACCACCACCACCAAACTTAAAGGCAACAGTGCCAAGAGGACTCAGTTAAACTTGGCCTCTGCCAGAGCTGTCCATAGCCTCCTTGAGAAGCTTGCTAGCTCACCTGGCAGCACTATCCCTGATGTCATGACTTCCAGATCTGTAAAGAACAAAATAGCTATCAAGAAAACAGCTCACTTTTTTTTTTTTTTTTTTCAATTGGTGTTTTTCTGTTTGGTTGCTTTTTGTTGTGTTGTTTAGAGTTATTGTTATTATTAGGTGCCATGATGCCGACCCATATTGACCCTATGTGAAACTGAACAAAACATTGCCCAGTCCTGCACCATCCTCACAATCCTTGTTACGCAGTTACTATGTCAATCCATCTCCTTGAGGGTCTTCCCCTTTTATGCTGACCCTTTATTTTACCCAGCATGATATCCTTCTCCAGGGAATGGTCCCTTTTGACAACATGATCAAAGTAGGTGAGACGAAATCTGCCCATTTTCACTTGTAAGGTGTGCTTTGGCTGCACTTCTTCCAGGACAGATTTGTTGTTCTAGCAGTCCATGGTATTTTTAAGTATTCTGCACTAACACCACCATGCGAAGACATTTATTTTCCTTAAGTCTTCCTTAGTCATTGTTCAACTTTCACATGCATATGAAGTGATGCCATGGCTTGGGTTAGGTGCGCCTTATTTTTCAAAGTGACATCTTTGTTCTTAAACACTTTAAAGAGGCCTTTTGCAGATGTGCTCAGTGGAATGTGATGTCTGATTTCTTGACTGTTGCTTCCATGGATTATAGATCCAAGTAAAATGAAATCTTTGACAACTTCAATCTTTTCTCCATTTATCATGATGTTGCTTATTGGTCCACTTGTGACAATTTTTGTTTTCTTTATGTTGAGGTGTAATCCAAACTGAAGAGCTTCAAGTCCTCTTCACTTTCAACAAACAAGATTGTGTCAACTGTATATTGCAGGTTGTTTATAAGTCTTCTTCCAATCCTGATATCATGCTGTTCTTCATATAGTCCAGCTTCTTGGGTTATTTGCTCAGCATACAGATTTAATAAGTGTGGTGAAAGGATATAATTTTGACACACACCCTTCCTAATTTAAAAACATTCAGTATCCCCTTGTTCTGTTCAAACATCAACCTCTTGGTCTACATAAAGTTTCCTCAGGAGCATAGTTAAGTGCTCTGGAATTCCCATTTTTGCAATGTTATCCATAATTTGTTATGATCCACATTGTTGAATGCCTCTGCATAGTCAATAAAACACAGGTAACCACCTTTCTGATATTCTTTGCTTTCAGCCCGAATCCACTGACATCAGCAATGATATCCCTTGTTCTATGTCCTCTTCTGAATCCTGAATCTATGTCCAATTCTGAATTGAATTTTTGGAAATCCCCTATCAATAAACTGCTACAACTATTTCTTATTTATCTTCATCAAAATTTTCTTGTGAGTGATAATGATATTGTTCAATAATTTCCACATTCTGTTGTATTACCTTTTTTAGGAATGGACACAAATATGGATCTCTTCCAGTCAGTTAGCTAAGTAGCTGTCTTCCAAATTTCTTGGTATGAGTAAGCAAGTGCCTCCAGCACTGTATCTATTCATTGAAACATCTCAATGAATATTCCATCAGTTCCTGGAGCCTTGTATTTCACCAGTTCCTTCAGTGCAGCTTAGATTTCTTCTTTCAATACCATTGATTCTTGATTTTATGCTGCCTCCTGAAATGGTTGAATGTCAACCAACACTTTTTGGTACATTGACTTCATATACTCCTTCCATCTTTTTTTGATGCTTCTATGTCATTCAACATTTTGCTCGTAGAATCCCTCAATAGAGGAAGGTGTATCTTTAGAGTAGCTTGTGTCTTTTTTTTGTTGTTGTTGAAAAAATGAACAAAATCCTTTGAGGATATTTCTTTCTTTCTTTCTAAACTGAGCTTGATGTTCCCTGTGATCACTGTCCCCAATCCACAGCCCTAGTGTGACTCATTCTCTTAAGGTTCTTGGTTGTGGCTAAGAAGTTATCCTAACTGTGCCCCTTGTTAGCTTTATATTGTGTGTGGATATTTTCATGTTGTTGTAATGTTGTTGTTATGTGCTGTCGAGTTGGATCCAACTCATAGTGACCCCTCCTTGGGTTTCTGAGGTGGCATCACTATGAAAGTAGATTGCCCAACCTTCCTTTTGAGGAGTGGCTGGTGGGTTTGAACCACCAGCCTTCCGGTTAGCAGTCAAGTGCCTTAGGTACTATGCTACCAGAGCTCCTGGATATTTTCATAGCACATACAAATATGTATGTAGAAATATCATCTGCCAAACCTATGTACAGTCATGAGTATATTCCTGTTTGCATCCAGAAATGATCTTCTTGACTGTCTACCTAAGTCTTCACCTGTAGATTAGTGTTTGCTATTACTGATAATTTAGTTTTGTGTAAACAACAGTATTTGCATTTATTCTCTCTACCTATTCTCCACCTCACCATGTCTTCCTTTTCCTTGTGTTATTATTGTAGGTGTGGTCAAGTCAGTTCTGACTCATAGTGACCCTATGTACAACAGAATGAAACACTGCCTGGTCTGGTGTCAGCGTCATGATCATTGCTGTGCCTGAGCCCATTGTTGCAGCCACTGGATCAATCTGTCTCACTGAGGGTCTTTCCCTTTTTTGCTGACATGCCACTTGACCAAGCATGATATTCTTCTCCAGTGAATGGTCCTTTCTGATAACATGACCAAAGAAGGTGAGACAAAGTCTGGTCATTTTTGCTTCCAAAGAGCATTCCAGCTGCACTTCTTCCAGGACATATTTGTTAGTTCTTCCAGCAGGCCATGGTATTTTCAGTATTCTTCACCCACACCACAACTCAAAAGCATCAACTCTTCTTTGGCCTTCCTTATTCATTGTCCAGCTCTCTCATGCATATGAGGCAACTGAAAATACAATGGCTTGGGTTAAGGGCACCTTAATCTTTAAAGAGTCATCTTTACTCTTCAGCACTTTAAAGAGGTCTCTTGCAGCAGATTTACCCAATGTAATATGACATCTGATCTCTTGACTGCTGCTTCCATGGGTGTTGATTGTGGACCCATTAATACAATAATATGAAATCATTGACAACATCAATCTTCTCTCCATTTATCATGATGCTGCTTATTGGTCCATTTGTGAGGATTTTTGTTTCCTTTATGTTGAGATGTAATCCATACTGCAGACTGTAGTCTTTATACTTCATCAGTAAGTGCTTCAAGTCATTTTCACTTTCAGCAAGCAAGGTTTTGTTGTCTGCATATCACAGGTTGTTAATGAATCTTCCTCCAAACCTGATGCCACAATTTTCTTCATGTAGTACAGCTTCTTGGATTATTTGCTCAGCATACAGATTGAATAAGTATGGTGAAAGGATACAACTCTGAAAAACTCCCTTCTTGATTTTAAATCATGTAGTATCCCCATGTCCTGCACAGACCAGAAGGCTATCATTTGAGCAGAACAAAGGGAGTCTTTTCCTTAGTGAAACATAACAGTTATCAAGAAAATAGCTCACTTTTTGTAGCATATTTCCTTGTAAAGGAGGAAGCACTGACTGTCAAATAAAAATAATTATTCTAGAAAATCACTTAAAAATAAATTTTACTGAGTTGGAAATTTTTTGACTTGAAAAGTGAACATTTGAATGGTCCATGTGGGAAGGTTATGAGCCTCCTTCTATCTCTGGCTTATAAAACTTTTTGGTATATAATGTAATTGGTGGCTGAGAGACAAAATGTAACTGAAACATGGCAGAAAGAATGCATTTGTGGAGAGCACTGGGGGCCCGCAAACAAATCCTTGTGCCCCACTTATTAACTCTGCCAGCTGGGTAAGTGAGTCAGCTTTCTTTACCTCAGGGTAATAGCTTAAAACATGTTATAGTCACCCGAACCCTGATTACCTCTGCATAGTTGCAAATGTCTTCATCACAAACAGACATACATTGCTCTATTTATAGTCTTAGACTTATGTAGGCAGGGAAGAGTTCCAAATAGGACTTAAGCCCCATGCCTGGAAACTTCTAGTGAAGGTTTCACTATAAAAGATGATATGTTCTTTGGACTTCTGTTCAGACTGATGCTATAAAGCCAACTGCATTATAACCACTTGATATTTTCCATAATACTTCCACAATTATTCCAAACAAGAACTGTGGCTAAAGTAGGACTCAACAGGAAACATAGAAGTCATGGTACAGTGCTGTAGAACAGAGATGTGTTCCTGGCCACTGTTAATCCATCTGTGAATGCACAGGCCAGTTGCATTCCTTTGTTGTTGTTGTTGTTAAGTGCCGTCGAGTCGTTTCCGACTCATAGCGACCCCATGCACAGCAGAACGAAACACTGCCCGATCCCGCACCA
>NW_006921637.1:9285513-9287250 GCF_000298275.1 Orycteropus afer afer | reverse complement strand
AGGCGCACCTTAGTCCTCAAGGAGATATCCTTGCTCCTCAGCACTTGAAACAGTTCCTTCGCAGTTGACTTTCCCAATGCTACACGACGTCTAATGTCCTGACTGCATTCCTTTAGTGAAGTGATAAAGCCAGAGAGCTCTTTCCTAAATTACCAGGATACACCAAAAGAATTTTCATGGTAAATCTAGGATATTGTGGATATTAAGATGAAGGGCTTTATTTTAAAGTATTTATTATGTATTTGTTTTGGTTACTGAGTGCCACTTTAACAGGAATATACCACAAATGGAATGGCCTTAACAAACAGAGTTTATTCTTACAACTTGGAGGAGTTAAGTTCAACTTCAAAGTGCCAGGCTCTAGGGGCTGGGTGAAAGCCCCTCAACCTTGGGCTTTAGCTCTCCTTCCTGCTCCTGGCCCACTGAAGCTGGAGGCTTTTCTTCACTCAGCTGCTGGCTGATGAGGCTGACAAGCCCAGGGTTGGCAAGTAATAAGGCATAGTCCTGATATTACCAAACCACATGGCAGGCCATTAATTCAAGTCCATTAAAAGTCCCAAGATTGTCAGAGCATGGCAGGCTGCTGAACAACTACACAGCTACATGCAGGGTTCGAGCATGCCATAAGATAGAAACCATTCCCAAGGCTGTTTCTTATATACGGGAAGCAGACCACATTCCCGAAACAGCCATTCAGCTGCTGCAATACATTCCACCATGGAGTTAATTACCAATCTCACCATGGGGAGTAACTACATTCAGCTTCCCAGCCACTCAACCAGGCCTTACCCAAGTTGACACACAAACTTAACTACCACAGTACTTATGTGTATGTAAAACAGTCCTAGTGAAAATCTAAGAAAAATAAGTTGCCCTGGTGGCACAATGGTTAAGCACTTGGTTGCTAGCCAAAATGTTGGTGGTTCAAACCCAGCCACTCTGTGGGAAAAAAGATGTGTCTGTCTGCTTCTGTAAAGATTTAAAGCATTGGAAACCCTTTGGAGCTGTTCTACTCTGTCCTGTAGGGTCACTATGAGTTGGAATCAACTAGATGTCAATGAGGTTTTTTTTAAATAAAGAAAAGTACACCTAGTAAAGGCAAAAAAAAAAAAAAAAAGGATGAAAACACTTCTATTCTCATGAAATCTAAAAACCTGAAAAGAAGATAAGATTTAATGCATGAAATAATCAGAAAATAATGTGGAACAGTCTCTAATTAAGGTCTACTTAGCTTTGGTAGCATTTATTAAAAATGTCCCTGGGTTATGCAGTTAATATTCTCTGTTGTTAACCAAAAGGTTGAAGGTTAAGTTCATTGGCATCTCAGAAGAAAGACCTGGCAAAAAATCAGCCATTGAAAACCTTATGGAGCACAGTTCTGCTCTGACACACAGGGGATTACTATGAGTTGGCACTGACTCAACATCAACTGGTGGTGGTGGAGCACTTACAGAAATTGTTCATCATGAGCTCTATCAAGACCTTTTCTTATTACAAGCTCTAAAGTATGTATTCCTTTCAAGTAGTATATATTATGTAGCAAGCATTGTACACATTATGTTGAACCAATGAGATATAATACAGCATATGTTTCCTGGCAGCCAGTAGTCATTCCATTGGGACTATAAAGTTGATACTTTTGAAATAAGTAAATAAAGTGTTCTAGATTCAGGGTCTAATTTAAGTACAGCCACCAGGCCTAGAAAGGCAGTGTTTCTGCTTCTGTTTTTTTTTTTT
>NW_006921637.1:9244114-9266090 GCF_000298275.1 Orycteropus afer afer | reverse complement strand
CCTTCAAGGCTCAGGGGTCCAAGATTATCTTCTGTGCCTGTGTTAATTGGTTTCCCTTTTCTTTGTTGAAGATGGTCTGTGCAATCCTTCTGACTAGTCCTCCATCTTGCCCCGCCTCCAAAACATGACTATTCTTGTATTCAAAAAATATTTGTTGAGTTCCTAATGGGTTCTGGCACTGTTTTAGTTGCTTAGACTATATCACTGAACAAAATAGATTAACAAAAAAATTATTTGCTCTCATGGAGTTTGCATTTTAGCAAATAAACATTTAACAAGCAAGTAAGTCACTTACATGGTATATTAATGGCAACAGGTGTTGTGTAAAAGATCAAGCAGGTCAAGGGAAAACAGGAGTGTAGGGACAAAGGCAGTTATGATTTTAAATAGGATGGTCAGAGTAGGCCTCTTGATAATAGGTCACTTGAGCAATGGTTTGAAAGTGGTATAGTGATGAACTATGCAGATATTGGCAGCAGGTGACTTCACGGAAGGAAACCAGTCAACACAGAGTCCCACAGTGGTTTGGGCCTGGCATAGACCATGAACAGCCGGGAAGCCAACAAACTGCAACATAGTGAGTGAGGGGAGGGGAGAAGAGCTGTGAAAGGTCGCCTGTTTTTAGGACTTTTGCTTTTACTCACAATGAAGTAGGGAGTCTTTAGAATGCTCTATGCAGAGGCATGACATAGTCTAAATTATGTTTTATTTGAAGTATTATTTTAAGTGGTAAAGTAATTAGAGATAGTAAGAGGGAAAGAGGTTAGGAGATGTGATGATTAATTTCATGTGTCAACTTGGCTAGGCTTTGGTTCTCAGTTGTTTGGTCAAACACTAGTCTGTATATTTCTGTAAAGTATTTACATGTGATTAGCATTTAAGTTAGTTGAATTTAAATGAAGCAGATTATCCTCCATTATATAAGCTGGCTCATTCAATCAGTTGAAGTCTTTAAGGGTAAAACGAGGTATCCCAAGAGAGTATGTTGCCTCCAGACTATAGATAGACATTCTTCCAGAATTCCCTTCTCTCTTCCATTGCCTGGCCTGTGGACCTTTGTACACAAGCATATAGGAAACCTAAGTCTGCTGCCTGACCTATGGATCATGGACCTGCTGGTCCCCACAAAGGAGCTCTGGAGGCATTCAGGTTAAAGCATTGGGCTTTAAACTAAAAGTCAGTTCGAACCCAATAGCCACTCCACAGGAGGAAAATGAGGAAGTCTGCTTCTGTAAAAATTTACAGCCTTGAAAACCCTATGGAGCAGTTCTACTCTATCTTACAGGGTTGCTATGAGTCAGAATCAACTTGATGGAAATATGTTTGGGTTCTGGTTTTAGTCCCCACAATTTTCCAAAATAAGCCTTTCTCTTTCTCTCTGGTGCTGTTTCTCTAGGTAACCCTGATGAGGAAAGGAGGATATAGTTAGCAAGTTAGGCAAGAAATGATGTCACCAGGTGTGACAGTGGGTGTAATGAAAAGAGGTTAGAGAATTGAGTATATGTCAATAGTCAAGCCAACAGGATTTCTAATCCAACTCGAAGTGGAGCAAAAGAGATTATATTTGATGTTTCAGACATTGTATTAAGTGTTTTATATAAATTGTTTTGATTAATTTAACAACTCAAAGAACTAGAACAGATCAGTCTTTCAATACACGCCACTATGCATTCTGTTACACTGCAAAGCCATTTTCAACACATTTTATTTTTAATTTGCAGGATTGGGGGCAATAGACCTAAATGATCAATGTCAGTTTGGAGTATGGAGCTGTGAGTGGCATTAGATAAGCTTCCTCATCTGTAGAATGGGATGAGAAATTCATAGCTACCATTTGCGGACTCCTAATGTGTGCTTCTTTTCACCCTTCCAACAAAAGTAGCTGGTGCACATTGTTTTCTTCCTTTCTATTGTGAGTAAACTGAGAATGGCTGTGGTGAATTAATTCACCCAGTCACACAGCTAGCAAGTGAAAAAGTCACTATTTGGTCCTCAGCCCTTGGCTTTTGTGCAAGCCCACACAATTTCCTGAGTCATGCATGAGTTGGGCATGGAGAACTGAAGGTTGTAAGTGAAATGGTGCTCATGAAAATGTATAGACACAAGGGAGAAAGGCCCTGTGAAAGCAAAATTTCTATGAGAATATACATTGTAGCTGTAACTATTACTATGACTGTCATTGCCTTTGTCCACATGAGGGAGAAAATGAGTGATGATTGTCGTTTGTAAAGGCTGTGTGAGTTCTCTCAAATCAAGTAAATATTTTTTTCTCCCTGCCTTTCCATCAATCAAGGAGCTCTGATGGCTTAATGCCTAAGGCATTTGACTGCTAACCAAAGGCTGGCAGTTCAAACTCACCAGCCACTCCTTGGAAGGAATATTGGGCGAACTACTTCCGTACTGATACTGCCCCAAAAGCCCAAGAAAGGGTCACTATGAATTGGATCCAACTCAATGGCAGTGATTTTTTTTTTTTTTTCCCCATTGATCAAATGCTGATCATACAAATAGCTGACCAGACCAAGTCTCTCACCCAAATCACCTCTTGGTTCTTTCCTGCTTCTTCTTTGTCTAACTTCTGCCAAGATTTCAGAATTTTCTCAGGCTTTTTTTCTTCACTGTTTTACTTGAGTCAGCTCAACTCCTTTAAGAACTCTTCTCTCAATTCCCAGGGCACACAACACATTAACATGGAGTGCTAAAGAATGCATATAAATAACATACTGAAATTTGTTGCAATTTTCCTCTCCACCCAAAGTCTCTAAAAACAAAAAGAAAATTCCCCTTCATTTAGTCATATACATCTGGACCCCACATGAGCTAGTGATGTCCAGGGTACAAATCCACCAGCATGAAATGCAGCCTCAGAAATAACTGGGCATTTGACTGCTAACCAGATGGCTGGTGGTTCAAACCCACCAGCCGCTCCTCGGAAGGAAGACTGGGCAATCTACTTCCATAGAGATATCACCTTGGAAACCCAAGAAGGGGTTGCTATGAGTCAGATTCGACTCACAACAGTGAGTTTGGTTTTGGTGGGCTGGATAAGGTTCAACCATTGCCTTGCTCACTTAACCTGATAAAGGAGTAAGATCTCATAACTATGACTCTCTTCCTTCAGAGACTCTTCCTGCCATTATCGGTCTCCTCCTAACAGGTGATTGCCAATACTCTTCACAGTCTTTATTTCTCTCATAACTGCACATCTGACACAGTTGGCCAATATGACCTCCAGTTCTTAATCACCTCATGGCCCGTACCCTGGGAGAATGAATACTGATTCTGATTTGCTACAGTGACCAGTGGAATCTAGTATTGCTCACAGACCCCTGAGGAGCTAATCAGGAAGACTGGAAAGAGAAGTGGTGACATCTGGGAACACTGCCCAGATTCTGTCCTCTCCTTTTACCCTTCTGACCATCTGAACCATTTATATCTCCAGATTCCAGTGCTGAATCACTCTAATCTCCTGCAGAACACTCTGGAGCAAGAGCCAGGAACCTACCAGGGAGTGAGAAAGGTAAGACACTTTGTCATCAACTCCATGCCACACTATGTCTTATGTTTATGAATGGGGAAACAAGCAGTGATACTCAGGGTGACCTAACTATTTGGGTTGCAGGATTTTAGAAAGGGCTGAAATTATGCCTCATGCATATTCTTTGACCTGGTACAAAAAAATTTCATCTGAGAAAAGATAAGATATCTGATTTTAGATAAATTCAGTTGTTGATAAGTAGGTGAAGATGCTTAAATAAAAAAACTCAATTGATATGCAAAAAAGGTCAGATAGAATTGGGTGACTATTAGGAATACAGAGGAATTAGGTATAGGTGGGGCATTGGCTGGTTTCCTTGTTTAGTTTGTGTGATGACATTCAGCTCAATGGAGTGTGTGAAGGTGAGAGAGAAAAGACAAGCACCACCAGGAATTTTAGAAATTCCTGGATTTCTAAATCCAGGATAGAGAAGGTAGACTTCACTTCCAGGAGGAAACTGCACTGTTTTAACTCCTGGATATAAACATACAAGATGAAAACTTAAACCCTTTCTTCTTCCAGGGAAGACTACTAGTATTAATAATATGCACACACATGCACGCACTGTTGTCGAGTGGGATCCGACTCCTAGTGACCCCTCCTTGGGTTTCCGAGGCAGTATCACTACAGAAGTAGATTGTCCAACCTTCCAAGGAGTGGCTGGTGGGTTTGAACCACCAGCCTTCTGGTTAGCAGTCAAATGCCTTAGGCCCTATGTCACCAGAGCTCCTAAAATTAATAATAACAAATGTTAATAAAGTGAGAAGGCCTATGGTATGTAGACATGAGTTTGATGATTGATAATTATACTCACGGATACTTTTTCTTCTAAATTTTTCCTGGGTATTTTTTTTTTTTTTAAGGTTGAATTTGTTTTCTATTACCTTATGAAAGAAATTTTAAGCCATTCAGCCTGGCTTAATTAATTAAGTTAATTGGTAACTTAATGTAAAAAGTCAGAGACTGTTTATTTCAGTGAAAGCTTTGGATTCTCTACTAATCCTAGTTGTCAATATGAAACTGGTAAGTGAATTAATGAAGCAGGAAGCTGTGGATGGGCTGTGACATCCCAGGAGGGTATCATCCTCTCCTCCAAATATTTGGATCAGCAACAAGCCGTCAGCCATACTGTGATGTAATTACATTGGAAGAGCTTTGGACAGATGGCTAACATGTTTCTGTTTATACTGTAATTCTTTATCCCTAAAATATATATTTATCTGATTTCAGGCTAAACATATTGAGATGAATAGCCTGTTCATTTTTTTTTTTTTCCCTCTCCTGGATACCCTCTCTGTTTTTTTTTTTTTTTTTTTTTGAAGAGATATATGTAGATGTAAAGTCTAGAAAGTTAGCTTTTAAACTTTCCAGTAAACCAGTAAATATAGAAAAAGCACAACAGCATTGTCAACTGTAATAAGATAATCTCAGAAGTCGATCCTGCTCAAGTTCAAATTCAATAATTCAATATAGATGGAGATTTTTTAAAATAAAATAGTATGGGGAATGTGGATTCCAGCCAAACAAAAGACAGGCATATGAGTTGAACGTTTACCTCAGGTAGATACACTTCTTGGAGAGAACAATCATGGGAGAAAGAAGGGCTGCTTATGCACAGGGAGACAGCTCAGGGGGCAGGAGTGCATGGAGGGATGGACACGGGGAAGAGGTAATTATGGGGAGGAAGTGTGAGGGAAGCTGTTGCATTGTGGTAAACTGTGGTCAATGTCATGAGACAAAGTATATGTGAACTGCTGTATGGAAAGTGAATTTGCACTGTAAATCTTCACCCAAATCACAATTTAAAAAAAAAAAATCAAAAACAAAACAAAATAGTATGGGAAAGAGAATGATTTTAGTTAACCTAACTCCAAAGCAGGAGGCAAGATATGGCCTAAATTCTAAAAACAGAGAACTGTTCAAGAAAAATAATAATATCTTGCTAGGAAAGACTTTTAGCTTAGTTATGGAAAAAAAAAAAAAAAAAAAACCAGAATGAAAGGCTTTTCTGAGTCCCTCTACCCGTATGTTGGGAGTCCTAGTTCTTTAGTAGTCCATTCCTAAGTGGGTACAAATGACCATGGATGAACTAAGGCAAAGAGCAACCTGAAGCAGATGGAAACATAGCTGTAGGTAAGGATAGATCAAAACTGAGGGCACAGGGATGGGTTAGGGTCCTGTGAATAGAATATTTTCCAGAAGTATTTATAGCTCCCTGAACAGCCCTGCTTTGCAAAAGCACTGTGTCCTTATCTTTGCATACACTGTTCCCTCTGACTTTGTGCTCTCCTTGTCCATCTATGAAGTCTGAATTCTTCCCCTAAATGAAGTTTAGCGAAGGCCTTCTTTAGGAATTCCCCTTTATTTGTGATCAAATTAACAACTCTTCCCCTAGTGACACAATTGTACCCAGCATCTCGCCTCTGTCTCAGCCCCAGAGTGGGCTCATGTTTGCTCACTGCCTTGGAGGAAGTTCTTGGAGTGAGTGCTGTCAATTCTTTGAAAGCAGGGACTTGATCCTTATTATATCTGTACCCCTCAAGATGTAGAACTGTAGTAGGAACTTCATGACTGCTTATTGAATTCGATTAAATTAAACTTGAATTGAGAGTTAAATTTCCCTTTCAATGGACCCTATAATTAAAATGCTAGAGTGATGTGTTGAATTTTTTTCTTTACTTGGTCTCAGGCCAGAAAGTAAGATGCCTCTGTTATTGTTTGCTGCCATCAACTCTACTTCAACCTTATATACAACAGAACAAAATGATGTGTCATCCTCATGATTGCCAGCATGTTGAAGTGCATTGTAGTGACTTACTTTGCCAATTTATCTCATCCTCCTCAAGGGTCTCCCTCATCCTTGCTGGCCTTCTACTTCACCAAACATGATGTCTTCTTCTAATGAGGATTATGTGTCCAAAGCAAACAAATTGTTCAGTTTTCTGTTATGATCTATAAGGTTTTTATTGGCTAATTTTCAGAAGTAGATTCCCTGAAACCCAAAACTAAAGTGATCCTTTTTCCTTTCAACAAACTGGGGTATTGTAGAACTATATATCGAAAATTGGCAGGCTGTGGCTCAAGAATGACTGAAAATATAGCCTGTGGATATTTAAAGACCAAGTTCTTGATGCATGGCATTACCAGCATGTGTTAAAGATATTTTTTTTTCTCTCTTATCCATTGCTTGTCAAGAGCTTGGGGTAAATCTTAGCAATATTTTAAAAGTTTTAATTTTCAATTACACAAACTACTCTTTTAGTTTCTAAGTATATTTCATTAAAATAAGTTGGTGATTTCATTTGACTCCCAACCTATCTAATGGCTAAGAGTATTCCACATTATAATCTGTAAGGCTCTAGAACAGGATGGTAGTTAAACATTCAGACTGTAGAGACAGACAGACCAGGGTTCAAATCTTGAAACTGTCACATGGAAATAAGATTTGCTTTCTGTTTCTTTCCTTGTAAATGGAATCACACTAAATAAAGCATTTAGCCCTAGGCCCAACACATTGTAGGGTTTCAATTTATGGTCATTTTTATTCCTATTATTCACTACTGGATATTGCAATCTGAGTGAGTAAGTGTAGTCAGTTTGCTGAGCATTTTCATTCCTTGCCCCTTGTAAGTAAACTCTACCCTTTTGACTCCTGATGTAATACATGCACTCCATTAAATAATACAATGTGGACTGAGCATTTTGGTTACCAAGTTATGTTTTTCACCATCTGGAATTTGATTTTAACATTTATTAAGGAAACAATTAGAGAAGACCAATTGTTTCATAAAAAGATGAAAGAATTATCATTAAGAAAGATCTAACTCATGGCTTGCTTGACAACAATGTTAAAGTGTTACACACAGCAGAGCAGGTTCAGAGAGAGGTAACAAAATGCCTAAGACTCAAGTATCCATTTACATCTCAAGAGCTCCCCAAATAGCTCCTTCTGCTTTTTATTATGCCAGTTCCAATGAAGAGAGGGCATTTCTATGTTGATAATATCTAGCAAACGTATTTTTTATACCATGAAGTCCAGAGAGAATGTACAAGAATATGGAAACAATAGTTAAATCAATGAAACGCTTCCCCAGAAATGAAAAGACACACAGTTAATGCATTTGCCTGATCTGGGACAGTTATTTTGAGACATATTAACAAATGATGTTTACTTTGTTCCAGATCCAGATCTAGGAATGATAAAATAAAGAGGCAACATGGTGAGGCACCTGCTGTCTAAATAACACCATGACACCACTGGGAGTATCATCATGACTCATTTTATTAGAAACTGCATTGGTAATGCCAAGAATTAGCTAACATCAGGGTTATCTGGTAATCAAAATGATTAAGTTGTTTCCCAAACGACATCAGGAAAAATATATTCCTCAAATATAACCAGACAATGTTCTCACTGGCTAAACTGATGATGTTAATGTCAGCCAGCTAAACATGATACTGTTGATTTCTTTTTACAGGTTGAAAAGTAACAAAAGTGCAATGGTTTTTAAAATACCTATTGGAAGAGTCGTCTTTTTCTTGAAAAATATTTCTCTGCTCCGTGGGTGGAGGAGGGTAGTCTCACATTGCCAACTATAATATTTTATATTGTTCATGGTAACTAACCCTTGTGATTGCTTAAATGCTTGAAATGAATTCAACTAACAAAGTAAAATAGCAGGATGTGAAGTAATTTGCTGATTTACATTTTCAACTCTGCTCTATAAAAAATAAGCAATCACAAAAGAAGCCAGCAGAATAAATGAAAGTAAACAACAGGAATGCAGTTCATGATAGTTGTTTGTCTATGAAAGTACATGAAAAATTCAATCAAAGATGAGTGGTTAGTAATAAACTGAGAATCCAGAGAAATGGGCCTTGTTAGGCGGGAGCACAGCAGGCCAGGCAGGTGAATGATTAAGCCAGAGGGAATTATAAGAACTGGTCAAGCAAGGAAGCGCCTGACCGGAACCCATACCAAACCCCAACATGTAACCCTTACTTATGAAAGACCGCAGCACCTGACTCTTACTCACAAAAGCCCCCAACCATTTCCTGCCCACTATGTTAATGAAGTGCTTCAGCTCTACTTCTTGCCCCCATGCTAATAGGGTACTTTAACCTTATTGGTTCCTGTAACACATACCCTGTTCTCAATCTGGTCCTCTAGAAACGAGGAAGAAAATCACTATAAAAAACCCTTTCTTTCACCTGTGCAGTGCGTCTTCTATGGCCCCTTTCAGGGACCCGTGAACCTTGCCCAGGAACGTGGAATAAAGTTTTCTTACTCTACCTTCTGTGTCCTTTCTCTTCCTTATCTCGACCTTACATCTGGTGCCGAAACCTGGGAAGGGGAAGTGGGGTGCAAGTAATCTTTGCTGGAATGGAGTGCCGAACCCCCCCCCCCTTCTCCCTTTCCTCCTCCTTTTCACGGACCAGGAACCTCCAGCCACCATCATCCAACACCGGTGAGTTTCCCATTTTTTACTAATTTCCCAATCCTGGGTACCTAGATCTCAAGTCCTGGTTCCACTTCCAGAGCCTCTGTCTACAAACGGTGAGCCAAACCGTGAGCTCACGTCAGTCTCTCCCACTCCAAAGGCTGAGGTACCCTGGGGACACCCTGGGTTCCCTGTCTTTACATGGCATAGCTGTTCCAGACTGAAGACTACAGCGGAGGCATCCACTGTTTTCTTCCAGTTTCCATTTCCAAGATTCTGGCAAAATGACTGGGATGCTGGTCCTTTGACAGAATCTTTCCACCAGGACTTAAGGGATCATGGGTAACCAGAATTCTAAACCAGACCCAACTACTCCACTAGGCTGTCTCCTACTCAATCTCCATGCCCTGGGGCTGGCTCAGGACTTACGTTCCAAATGCCTAATCTTCTATTGCACTACTGTTTGGCCTCAACATCCACTGGATAATAATTCTCAGTGGCCTGAGCAGGGAACTTTTGATTTTAATATTCTTACTGATCTCGATAATTTTTGTCACCGTAGAGACAAATGGCCGGAGGTCCCCTACATCCAAGCTTTCTTTCTCCTGCACTCCTGTCCCTCTCTCTGTTCCACCTATAATACCACCCAAGTTCTTTTAGCTCACGAGACTCCCATTCCAACCCCCTCTAAAGACTCCTCAACTCCTCTTTCTTCCCCCGAACCAACTTCTTCCTTTTCTGATCCATATGAATCTCTTTCATCCCCACCTCATAGACCACCTCCCTATCCAGGACAGGCACCCTCCCCATCATCCCCACCTACATCTCCATCAACATCTCTGGACACCACTTCCCCTACATCCCCTTTACCCTCCCCAGTAAGCAGCCACACTCGTTCTTTGTCCCCTATGCGAGGTGGCTGGTTCAGAAGGCATCATCCACATTCATGCCCCATTCTCTCTTACTGACCTATCTCAAATCAAGAAGCATTAGGCTCCTTTTCAAATGGCCCCACCACATACATCATGGAATTTTGTTATCTCACACAAGCTTATGATTTAACTTGGCATGATATCTATGTCATTCTTTCTTCCACCTTAAACCCAGATGAAAGGGAACAAGTTCTTGGAGCTGCTCGGGAACATGCTGACCAAATTCATTTAACTGAGCACACCATGCCAGTAGGTCCAGAAGCCATTCCTAGGCAGGACCCCAGATGGGAATAACAACTAGAAACCCAATCTGGGTGGAATGGCTGCACTCGCAGAGACAAAATGCTCCAATGTCTCCTAGCAGGTCTACAGGCTGTTTCCCATAAAGCTGTTAACTTTGACAAACTAGGGTAGATTACTCAACTCACTAATGAAAACCCAGCTACTTTTCTTAATCACCTCATTGAGGCCCTTACACAATATACTCACTTAGACCCAACCTCCCTAGCAGGAGCTACTGTTTTAGCTACTCACTTTATCACCCAATCTTCTCCTGATATTAGAAAGAAACTGAAAAAGGGGGCCCCCAGACTCCCATATGAGACTTGATGAATATGGCCTTTAAAGTATTTAACACCTGGGAGGAACAGGCTGAGGCAGATAGGGAATCCCACACTCACCAGAAGGCTAATTTACAAGCCCAAGCCTTAGTAGCAGCCCTGAGGCTGGTACCTACTGGACCAGCCAGGAGCAACCTCCCAACAGGAGCCTGTTTTAAATGTGGAGAGGAAGGCCACTGGGCCAGCCACTGTCCACATCTACAACAACCTTCTAGACCTTGTCCAGCATGTGGTAAGAAGGGACATTGGAAGAGTGACTGTCCCTCAGTGCCAAGACATGGATGGCTAGTCCCTCCAACCCCTGACCCGCCGTTGACTGTCCTGGGTCTGGCAACTGACGACTGAAGAGGCCCTGACTCGTCGACCCTGATCACTCTCGCCGAGCCCAGAGTAACACTTAATGTAGCAGGTAAGTTAATGTCCTTCTTGGTCGATACAGGGGCTACCTATTCTGTCTTACCTTCCTTCCCGGGACAATTATACTCCTCCCTGGTCTCAGTGATGGGAATTGATGGGTGCTCCTCCCGACCCCAGGTAACAGGCCCTGTTACATGCCTCATAGACAACAGAATTGTTACACACTCCTTTTTAGTGATGCCTACCTGCCCCACTCCACTTTTAGGAAGAGACCTTCTTTTTAAGCTATGGGTCTCCCTACATTGGACACAAGATCCCTCAGCAACACTTTTACTACCATTAATCACCACACCAGCATTCACACCAAACCCTCATTTAACTTCTGATTTAGTAAATCCCATTGTATGGGGCATCTCTACTCCTAGTATTGCTACCCATCATTCACCTGTTATTATTCATTTAAAGAATCCTTCTCATTTTCCCTCAAGACCTCAGTTTCCCATTTCTCTGATACACCAACAAGTGTTGAAACCTCTTACCCAGAGTCTCTTGTCTAAAGGTCTTTTAATTCCTACACATTCACCTTATAATATTCCCATCCTACCAGTAAAGAAACCTGACAGCTCATATTGCCTAGTACAAGACTTACGCCTCATTAATGAAGCTGTTATCCCTATTCACCCTGTTGTCCCCAATCCTTACACATTTCTATCTCGCATTCCACCATCTACCACCCATTTTTCCGTATTAGATCTCAAAGATGCCTTTTTTACTATCCCACATGACCCAACTTCCTATAATTTATTCACTTTTACTTGGGAAGACCCTGATACCCACACTGCTACCCAGCTTACCTGGATGGTCCTCCCTCAGAGGTTCACAACAGCCCCCATCTCTTCAGCCAAGCCCTAGCCAAAGATCTTCTTGAATGTAACTTGTCCCCTAGCACTCTCCTACAATATGTAGATGATTTATTATTATGCAGCCCTTCTTTACCAGACTCAATCACCCAAATAGCTTCATTACTTAACTTTCTAGCAAACAGAGGTTATAGAATATCTCCATCTAAGGCACAGTTATCCACAACATCTGTAACGTATCTGGGTCTAAAACTAATACCCACAACTCGTGAGTTAACCATGGACAGAAAACATACCCTTCAGAACTTATTACCCCCCACCTCAGCTGACCAGATTCTTTCCTTCCTTAGACTAGTAGGGTTTTTCAGACATTGGATTCCTAACTTTTCCTTAATTGCTAAACCTCTATATGAGGCAGCTAAAACCAGTCCTGTGGGCCCTCTTACATCCCTGGGAGTGGTGAAGTGGGCCTTCTTTACTTTACGAGACCATCTCTTACAGTTTCCCCCTCTACATCTTTCTAATCCCTCCAATTCACAGACAAACTGCAGGGCATTGCCTTGGGAGTCCTTACCCAACCCTTGGGTCCCTGTCACACCCCAGTATCTTATCTTTCTAAGCAACTAGATCCTACCATTCGGGGATGGCAACCCTGCCTATGAGCATTAGCAGCTGCTGCAGTCCTAACACAGGAAGCCCTTAAATTAGTCCTCCAACAACCCCTTCGTGTCTTTTCATCTCATCGTTTACAGGACCTTCTCTCACACCGCTCACTCTCCCTTCTTTCTCCCTCCTGGATTCAAGAATTCCACCTTTTATTTTTAGACAATCCTGATATTTCTTTATCTCAATCCCCGTCCTTAAACCCAGCCACCTTACTACCTTTACCCACCTCTTCTACTCACAATACACAGTCATGCGTTGATATTATTGACACTCAAACTCTCCCCAAGCAGAATCTATCTGATCAACCTCTACCACAGCCTGATCTCACCTTCTTTGTTGAAGGCAGCTCTGTCCTAGATACTCAGGGACGACAACACACTGCATATGCAGTCGTTACCCTCACCGGCACAGTAGAGGCAATGAGCATCCCAGAAGGTACCACTTCCCAAAAGGCTGAACTTATTGCCCTCACCTGTTCCTTACACTTGACAAAAGGCAAAACTGTTAAGATTTACATAGATTCTAAATGCGCCTTCCTCATAGCCCATTCTCACGCTGCTATTTGGAAACAACAGGGTTCTTAACAACCAAGGAAACCCCTATCATTAATGCCAAACTTATTCTCCACCTCTTAGAGGTTCTTCAACTCCCTTCCCAAGTTGCCATTATACACTGCAAAGGGCATCAAACGGACAATTCTTTCATTACTAAGGGTAACAACAGGGCTGATGCAGTAGCACGTAGCTTGACTCAGGAAAGCCAAATTTCCCCTGCTCCTGTTTTATTTCTTTCTATACCAACTTTCCAACCCCACTATTCTAAAGTGGAACAAACAACCTGGACACAGAAAGGGGACACAATTTCCCCTGAAGGTTGGATTTTTTTTTACACAACAAACTAATCCTCCCACAAGCACAAACCAAAGACCTCATCATACTTATACATAATTCCCTTCATATAGATGCTAAGGCCCTAAAACACTTTCTACAACCACTTTTTATATCACCTTCACTCAACACCACTATCGAGTCTGTCTGCTCTACCTGCACTATTTGCATATCTACGAATCCCCAGGGAACATTTCCCACCCACCAGATGAGAGGGCACCTACCTGGCCAGGACTGGCAAATTGATTTCACTCACATGACATTCCATAAATCATTTAAATATCTTTTTACACTAATAGACACCCTAACAGGGTGGGTTGAAGCCTTCCCCACTGAGTAAAACTGCAGCCACAGCAACTGATATCTTAATAACTCACATCATCCCTCATTTCGGACTACCGTCCTCTATACAGTCAGACAACAGGCTTGCTTTTATTTCACAGATCACTCAACAAGTCTCCTCATCTTTAGGAATCCAATGGAACCTCCACATTCCTTACAGACCTCAATCAGCAGGAAAAATTGAAAGAGCCAATGGCCTCAGTAAAACCCATTTACCAAACTCTCCTTGGAACTCCGTAAGTCTTGGATGGACCTTCTTCCGTTTGCTTTAGCACATATAAGAGCAACTCCTAAAGCACCAACTTTTCTCAGTCCTTTTGAACTCTTGTACGGCTGACCCTTCCTCCCCAATCATAATTTACCCACACAACCCCCTCCCTTGACTTCCTATCTTCCTTATCTTTCTCTCCTTAGACAAGTATTTAACAGGAATACACAGACAGGTATTTGTCTCGACCACTGGAGCCGACTCCTCAAGAACACCAACAGCAGCTCACCTACAACCAGGAGATGCAGTATTCCTAAAAACCTTACATCCAAAACCTCTGGAACCTCATTGGACAGGACCACATACAGTCTTCTTAACCATCCCCATGCAGTAAAACTCCTAGGTGATCCCTCATGGCATCACCTCTCCCATATTAAAAGACCCCCTACAAATCATGACTCCTATACTTGCCAAATTTTGGGTCCAACTTGGCCCCGTCTTAGTTGGACCTCTTCTCTTCCTGACCCTAACCAGAGCTAGGGCTTCACCGGCATATGTTTGGAGATTTAAAGTCCGTGAAACTTACTCTTCCCACTCCTCCCAAGTAACTCATTTTATAGGCCAAGCAGATTGCCCACTAGAGGGATGTCAGTCAGAAATCATAATACCCATTACTCCCAAATCAGTATCAACTATACCTTGACCCTATGCTTGTTTTCTATATGACCAATCCTCTGAGAGTTGCAAAAACAACCTTCCACTTGTGGCGGATATTATTAGTGGGCCGACTCGATGGCAAATAACAACAACAACAACAACAATAATGGAGTCTGGGGTGGGACATTTTTCATTAAGGACAGTAACTTTTACCTCCGTATCTGTGAGCCTTGGAACACCAGATGGGTATCAGGAGTCGAAGGTAACCTGTATGCTAGCAGTTACAACTCTTTACCCTCAGGAACCATTTACATAGCATGGGAATATGTCAAGACCACCTGCACCCCTGTACAGATTTACACTAGCATCTCCCAGGCAGAACAAACCCTACAGGAACAAATCCTAAACAAACTTCAAACAGTTCAGATATCTTCCTGGGTACAAATTACCTAACACACCCTATATTTCCTCAACCATTCTCACACCTTACCCAATGTTTCACATTGCTTCCATTGTGCTTCTCTTCAACGACGCTTGCTTGCAGCATTACCTATTAATTCTACTCAACTATCACCTACACCCACTCCCCATGCTTCCTGCACCATTCCTCCACTACAAGTGCCTCTTTGGGAACCTGAAACTCTTAACCAGACACATCCTTCCCAAGTTTGTTTTTTCACCAACAATACCTTATCTACCCCCTTGGGGCACAGCTTTTGCTCACTGAACATTTCTATCATGTCCTATACCTCTGCAACACCTGACACTTCCTTTTGGTGTAATGAACTTTAACTAAATGTTTAAACTCCACCACGCCAGGCCCCTGCTTTCCAGTAACAATAGTGCCCCAATTCACTCTATATGGGAAATCTGAATTTTCCTGGCTATTACATAGAACCAAAAGAGCTGCTTTTCTACCTATCATGGTGGGCCTCAGTTTAACTTCCACTTTTGCAGTGCAGGAATAGCAGGTGGATCCTTGGGTCATAGTATAATATCAGCCCAAGATTTTCAAACCCATCTGGAGGTAGCACTTGAAACACTGCAGATTCCCTGGCCTCCATCCAGTGCCAACTAGCGTCTTTAGCCCATGTTACTTTACAGAATCGAAAAGCCTTAGACCTACTAACAGCGGAAAAGTGTGGAACTTGCCTTTTTCTTAAAGAAGACTGCTGCTATTATATCAACCAACCCAGTCTGGTGGAACAAAACATACATTGACTCAACTGAGTGAGGAACTACGTAGTAGACATTGAATGGGAACCTCACCATTTGAATGGCTCCAATCACTACTAACAGCCTAGTTATTACCTCTTATAGGACCTCTTGTACTAATAAGTCTCTTTTCTTTTTGCCCCTTGCCTCCTTAGATTCCTCCAAAACCAGCTCAAAGAAATGTCCAGAGTTACCATCAACCAACTACTTCTATACCCATACATTCGCCTACCAACCAACCCAATTCCTACTAACATCAACCTTTAATCCCCACTCCTACCCAGTTCAGCAGGAAGCACCCAGAACGATAACTTCTGATAACTTCGCTCTTCCACGGCAGGCCAGGCGGGTGAATGATTAAGCCAGAGGGAATTATGAGAACTGGTCAAACAAGGAAGCGCCTGACCAGAGCCCATACCAAACCCCAACACATAACACTTACTTATGAAAGACCGCAGCACCTGACTCTTACTCACAAAAGCCCCCAACCATTTCCTGCCCACTATGTTAATGAAGTGCTTCAGCTCTACTTTTTGCCTCCATGCTAATAGGGTACTTTAACCTTATTGGTTCCTGTAACACACACCCTGTTCTCAATCTGGTCCTCTAGAAACCAGGAAGAAAATCACTATAAAAGACCCTTTCTTTCACTTGGGCAGTGCAACTTCTCTGGCCCCTTTCAGGGACCCATGGACCTTGCCCAGGAGCGTGGAATAAAGTTTTCCTTACCCTACCTTCTGGGTCTTTTCTCTTCCTTATCTCGACCTTACAGGCCTCATTCTAGTTCTTCCTTTGTCCAGTTAAGTAATGTGAGGTACATTCCGTTAACCTCTCTGTCTCTGATTCCTCATCTGGCAAATGAATGGGATGAATGTTATCAATGCTTTTCAAACTAAGTTCCATGCGTAAAGAGGCTGTGCATCACAAAGGAGTCCATGGGGAGAAAGAAGGAGTTGGAGATTTCCAGACTTGCTGCATCATTCAGAGACGCTTCACTTTTAAATGTTTTGTATACTTGAATCCCATATAAGATTTTATGTGACATATAATTCTGCTACTTTAAAAGTTTGAAACAAGTGAATTAGATAATCTCTAGGTTCCGCCCCACCAGATTAAAAATACATATATATATATATCTTCTGTAATTCTATCAAAGCCTAGTTTAGAAGAGGATTGGGGATAAGAAGATGTAGATTTTAGGGTGGCTTTTCTGTCTATAGTCCTGAGATTTTAGTATTGTCTATCATCATCCTCACCTACAAAAAGGAGATAATAATAATAATTATCTAGGTACATCATGGGATTAGAAAGAAAAAGTACTTTGTGATGGTAAAAGTGTCAGACAAATGTAAGATATTATCAACTGTTGTTAAAGCTTTTGACTATTACAATCACAAATAAATCTGTGATCAGGGAATATTACGCTGGTAGGAAACCAAATGAAAAAGTTTTCATTTTCCAAGAATGAATCAGTATCATATACAACATGAATTTTAGTGTATAATTGCCTAGTTAGCCTTCCTTTGCCAAATTTGGCTTAACTTTTTAATTTGTCTGAGATCAGGTAAATAGTTGTGCGAGGAAGTGAAAAAGGGAAGAAAAACTTAAGGAGTAGCCTCAAAGTAGAAGTGTTTAACTCTATCATTGACCCTGGAGCTGATTTGCTTACATTTGGACACACGTAGCTCTTGTATATTCTTCACTCTCATTCCCTTTCCATCTTGACTGATGATGTTCCTAGCTTTTTGATCTTGCTCCAGGCCTAGAACCAGAGTGTTGACTTTGCTCATCAGCTGAATGTCCATCAAGATCTCCATAACCCTATATTCACTTCCATTCTCTCCTGGTTGTGCTTTCTTTCATCTTGGCAACAATCAGACTTAATAATCATATTTAAAACCACACAAATTAGATAACCAACTTATCTTGGTTAGCTTGGGACTTTCACAGTTTTAAAACTGAAAATCCCATATCTTGGGAACCTCCTTAGTCCCAGGTAAATCAAAACAGTTGGTCATGCCCAGTATAAAAGTAGTGAAAAGAAGCTATTAAAAAGGGAAATAGAAATCTATAAATCAAAGTGGTCTGTTTTTTTTTTTTTTTCCCCACCCATCCACTCTAAATAACCTGTGCAAAAATGGCATGGGGTTGGCATCTTCTGACCTCCTCTAACTTCACAAGAGGGAGACAGAATCATCTTCAACAGCCCAAAGCTTATTCCTATGAGGCCAGATGCCACCACCCTCCAGCATTTTTACCAACTCTGACACCAGCCATCCCTCCCAGGGCACTCACTACTTCTCTCTTGGGTTTGATAATTCTTTGCAATGGCCACAAAGAGTTCACAGACAATACTCAGGACTGTGGAGTTTATTAGAAAGTAACAGGCTAAAATTCAGGTTCAAGAACATACTCTTGATACAATTATTCAATAAGTACATTCTCCCCTCTGCTATAACCTCAGGCATGCTTCTCTGGTGGTTAGCTTCTTGGCCTAGCCTCTACTCTGCTCAGGCAAGTGTTACAAAGCTCTTTTAGCTCTGCCGATAGATACACCTACTCCTAGGTCCACCCCAATTGGCTAGCAAGCCTCCTATCAGAAGGCACTCAATTCTATCACCCTGTGGGCTGCCAAGACCCCCAATCTGCCTCGTGCCTCTTGGTTCCTCTGCCACCATCCCTTTGGCATGCATCTGTGCCCAGCATCTCTGCCTGTAAGTTCTCTTCCAAGGAGATCCAGCACAGGGATCTTGGGTCCAAGGATGCACTGTGCTCCACTCCATTTCCAGCTCTTCTCTCTTGATGGCAGTGAGATACCCATTTCTGCCTCTAAGAAGGCTCATTTTAAGCCCAGGAGCACAGCAAAACTAACCAATCCTCACATTAGATTTCCATACACCTTATTTGCATGGTCCCACATAGTCATCTAGTGGAAGTCACAAAAATCGGCTAGAAAAGCCATACTAAGTAATTCACTGCACCACAATCTGCTTTTAAATAATACAAGCTCTCTCTCTATTGTTGTTCTTGTTGTTAGCTGCCATTGAGTCATCTCCGACTCATAGTAACCCTGTTTACAGCAGAACAAAACAGTGCATTGTCCTGTGCCAGCCTCATGATCCTTGCTATACCTGAGCCCATCTTTGCAGCCACTGTGTCACTCCACCTCATTGAGGACATTCCCCTTCTTCATTGACCCTCCACTTTACCAAGCATGATACCCTTCTCCAGGGAATGGTTCCTTTTATAACATCACCAAAGTAGGCAAAATGAAGTCTACCCATTCTCACTTCCAAGGAGCATCCAGGTTGTGTTTCTACCAAAACAGATTTGTTAGTCCTTTTAGCAGACCATGGTACTCTTTGCATTCTTCTCCAACATCACAACTGGAAAGCACATACTCTTCTTTGGTCTTTCTTATTCATTGTCCAGCTCTCACAGCATATGAGGTGATTGAAAATGCCACGGCTTGTGTCAGGAGCACGTTAGTCCTCAAGGAGACATCTTTGATCTTTATCACTTGAAAGAGGTCTTTTGCAGTAGATTTGTCCAACACAATACATTATCTAATGTCTTGACCACTGCTTCCATTGGTGCTTATTGTAGAATCAAGTAATATGAAGTCTTTGACAACTTCAATCTTTTCTTTATTTATCATGAAGCTGTTTTTTGGACTAGATGTGAGGATTTTTGTTTTCTTTATATTGAGGTATAATGCATACTGCAGACTGTAGTCTTCAATCTTCATCAGTAAGTGCTTCTAGTCATTTTCACTTTCCACAAGTAAAGTTGTGTCATCTGGGTATCATAGGTTGTTAATGAGTCTTCCTCCAATCCTGATGCCATGCTCTTCTTCATATAATCCAGATTATTGGATTATTTGCACAGCAAGTTGAATAAGTCTGGTGAAAGGATACAACCTGGATGCACTCCCTTCTTGATTTTGAACCATGCAGCATTCCCTTGTTCTGTTCAAATGACAGCTCCTGATCTATGTATAGGTTCCTCATGAGTACAATTAAGTGTTCTGTAATTCCCATTCTTGTTAATGTTATCCATAATTTATTATGATTCACACAATAGAATGCTTTTGCATAGTCAATAAAACACAAGTAAAAATATTTCTGGTATTCTTTCCTTTCAGCTAAGATCCATCTGACATCAGCAATGATATCCTCATTCCATGTCCTCTTCTGAATCCAGCTTGCATTTCTGGAAGCTCTCTGTCAATGTACTGCTGCAACCATTTTTGAATTATCTTCAGTAAGATTTTACTTGCATGTGATTTCAATGATATTCTTTGATAATTTCCACATTCTGTAGGATCACCTTTCTTTGGAATGGGTACAAATATGAATCTCTTCCATTCATTTGTCCAGGTAGCTGTCTTCCAAATCTCTGGGCATAGTCAAGTGAGTGCCTCCAGTGGGGCATCCGTTTGTTGAAACATCTCAATGGGTATTCTGTCAATTCCTGAATCTTTGTTCTTCACCACTTCTTTCAGTGCAGCTTTGACTTCTCCTTTCAGTACCATAGGTTCTTGATCATATGCCACCTCCTGAAATGAATGAACATCAACCAATTCTTTTTGGTACAGTGACTGTGTATTCCTTCCATCTTCTTTTGATGTTTCCTGCATCATTCAATATTTTGCCTATAGAATCTTTCAATACTGCAACTTGAGGCTTAAATTTTTTTCACAGTTCTTTCAGCTTGAGAAATGCCAAACATGTTCTTCCCTTTGGGTTTTCTGACTCCAGATCTTTGCATATTTCATTATAGTAATTAGCTTTCTCTTCTCGAGCTGCTCTTTGAAATCTTTGGTTCAGCTCTTTCATCTTGTCATTTTTTTTAATTTGCTTTAGCTACTCTCCACTCAAGGACAAGTTTCAGAGTCTCTTTTGACATCCATTTTGGTCTTTCTTTCTTATCTTTTTAATGAAATCTTGCTTTCTTCATGGATGATGTTCTTTGATGTCATCCCACAATTCCTCTGATTCTTGGTCATTGGTGTTCAATGCATCAAATCTATTATTTAAACAGTCTATAAATTCAGGAGGGACATAATTAAGGTCATATTTTGACTCTTGTGGACTTGTTTTAATTGTCTTCAATTTCAACTTTTACGTGCATATGAACATTTCATATTCCACAATCAGCTCCTGGCCTTGTTTTGACTGAAGATATTGAGCTTCTCTATCACCTCTTGCCACAGACGTAGTCAATCTGATTCTTGTGTATTCCATCTGGTGAAGCCCATGTGAATAGCTTTCACTTATGTTGTTGAAAAAGATATTTGCAATGAATAAGTTGTTAGTCTTGCAAAATTCTATCATGAGATCTCCAGTGTTATTTCTATCATCAAGGCCATATTTTCCAACTACTGGTAATTCTTCTTTGTTTCCAACTTTTGCATTCCAGTCACCAGTGATAATCAACATCTTGATTGCATGTCTGGTCAATTCCAGACTGCAGAAGTTGGTAGAAATCTTCAATTTCCTCATCTTTGGCTTTAGTGGTTGGTGCATAGATTTGAATAATAGTAGCACTAACTGGTCTTCCTTGTAGGTGTATGAATATTATCCTATCATTGACAGCATTGTACTTCAGGATAGAGCTTGAAACATTCTTTGGGATGATAAATGCCATGCCATTCCTCTTCAATTTGTCATTCCTGGCATAGTAGATCATATGATTGTCTGAGTCAAAATGGCCCAAACTGCTCCATTTCAGCTTACTAATACCTAGGATATCGATCTTTATGCATTCCATTTCACGTTTGACAACTTCCAATTTTCCTAGATTCATACTTTGTACATTTCATTTTCCAATTATTAGTGGATGTTTTGAGTCAGGCCACATCAGCCAATGGATGTCTATCCATATCATTAAGGTTGTCTCTGCTCTGAGGAATCAGCTCTTCTTCAGTCAAATTTTGAATGCCTTCTGACCTATACCTTCTGGCATTATATTGAACAAAGTTTCAAGGCTATTCATAAAGTTTTCCAGTAGTAAACCAGGCAGTGTTTCACTGCTATTCATAAGGTTCTCACTGGCCAAAAGTTTGAAAAAGATGGTCTCTCAAAGGCCCCAAATCCATTAAATGGGGAAGAGAATGTTTGTTTAATAAATGGTGCTGGCAAAACTGGAGATCCACTTGCAGAAAAATGAAACAAGATCTGTACCTCACACCACACACAAAAACGAACTCCAGATGGATCAAAGACTTAAATGTGAAACCTAGAACTATACA
>NW_006921637.1:9234176-9242794 GCF_000298275.1 Orycteropus afer afer | reverse complement strand
GACATGAGACAAAGTATATGTGAACTGCTGTATGAAAAGTGAATTTACTCTGTAAATCTTCACCCAAATCCTAAAAAAAAAAGAACCAATGGTATGGGAAGAAGAAGTCCAAGCTGCACTGATATCAAGCAAGGATTGTGAGGATGATGCAGGACAAGGCAGTGTCGCGTTCTGTTGCACATGGGGTCGTTATGAGTCAGAACTGACTCGATGGCACCTGACAACAACACTTGATTGGTCAGATGTCCCTGATATAGATCAGGCTTATCTGATTAGTCCTGGCTCATCTGATTCAGTCGGGCCCACCCTGTATAATCTCCCTTTTAATTAAACCAAATCAAACTGATCAGAAAAAAAAAAAAAGAGATGGTCTCTTCCTTCTTCTGAGTCTCAGCCCAGACACTCTGCTGAAACCTGTCCACAATGCATAACCCAGCTGGCATTTTACAACACCAGTGGCATAGCTTCCATCCTCACAGCAACACTTAGGCCACCATAGGGTGACAAACTGACAGACAAGTTCATCTCCCTTAGTTGTTCCTAACTTGTCTGCATCTGCCTACCTTGGGCTCTGTCCTTAAAAAAGAGCTTCCCAGAAGTGAAAGCAGTCCCCAAGTCCCACACATGCCTATCTTGGCCCAGGCCTTAAAATAGAGCTGCCCCAAGCAAACAGCATCCCGAGAGCTCAGGCCCTCCTACCTTGGGCCCCGATTAATTAATATAAACACAAATATCAAATAGAGTGATTAAATCTGATTAACTTCAAATATTATACATGTTTTTTGAGTGGTCCAAAGCTTAAAGAACCAATTATATTTCTTTTTAGATGTCATATCTTGGCCATCACATACCATAGAGAGCAAGTTGTAGAGAATAGAACTATACTCCATAAGGTTTTCTTTTTTAATTTTTACTGTAATTTGGGTGAAAGATTTACAGAGCAAATTCACATTCCATACATCAGCTCACATACATTTTGTCTCATGACATTGACTGCAATTTCCCACAGTACAACAGCTCCCCTCTCACTTCCTTCACATAGTTACCTCTTCCATGTGTCCTACCCTCCCATGCACACCTGCCCCCCAAGCTGTCTCCCTGTGCATACACAGCCTTCCTAGTCTCCCATGACTGATCTCTCCAAGGAGGGTATCTACCTAATATAAATGTTCAGCTCATATGCCTGTTTTTTGTTTGACTGGAAGCCACAGGAGTGGGTTCAATTCCAACCTGAAGGGCGGCTAGAGGCAATGGCCTCAGGGGTTCCACCAGGCTCTATCAGACCAGCTAACATGGTCTTTTTTTTTTAATGATTTTGAATATTGTTCCACATTGTTCTCCCACTTTATCCAGGATCTCCTACAGAGATCCTCCACTGAGTGGTTGACAGTGGTAGCTGGGCACCATCCAGTTCTTCTGGTCTCATAGTCATATAGGCTGAGGATCACATGGTATACCAGTCACTTGGACTATTTGTTCCTTGTGTCTTTGGTTTCTTCATTGTTCTTTGCTCTGGACAAAGGGAGACCCATCATTACATCTAGATGGCCACTTGTAAGCTATTAAGATCCCAGCCATTGCTCACTAAAATAGTATGTGGAACAATGTGAGCTCTGGTAGTGTAGTGCCTAAGGCACTACACTGCTAACCAGAAGGCTGGCAGTTCAAACCCACCAGCCACTGCTCGGAGGGAAGGGTGAGCAATCTACTTCCTTAGTGATACTGCCTCAGAAACCCAAGGAGGGGTCGCTATGAGTCGGGTCTGACTCAATGGCAAATAATAACAACATGCCAATTGAACTTGATGTCCCCTGCGACTATGGCCCAAAGCCCACAGGTCCAACTACTCATTCACTCTGGGTAGCTGGTTGTGACCAAGAAGTGAATACAGCCTTGTCCTTTGTCAGCTCTACTACGCACCTGGGAATTCTTAAAGCACATACAAATACACTTGTAGAAACATTGTCTGTCAACACTATACATGATCATGGATACACTCCTACTTGATATAGCTAATAGTTCAGCCTGTTCACCCATCTATCCACCCAGAGATCAATGTTTGCCTTCACTGACAACACAGTAGTGTATGTGCAAAAGTGTTCATCTTTGTTGTCTGTATCTTCCATGCACCTCTCTATGTCTTCCTTTTCCTCAATGCTACTGTGTTCATCACTCATATTTGGTACATTGCCTTTCTCTTCACCAAATGAATACTTGTCTGTACCTATCTAGCAGTGTTTCCTCCCTTCCCCTCCTACCCCTGGTAACCAAAAAATAAAATTTCCTTTCATATATAAAACTTCCCTTGAGTTTTTACAATATGGACCAATACAGTATTTGTCCTGTGATTGACTTATTTCACTCAGCATAATATCCTCCAAGTTCATCCATGTTATGTGGTGTTTTGCAGATTCTACGGTATTCTTTAGGGTTGCACAGTATTCCATTGTATGTATGTAGCATAGCTTGGTTATCCATTCTTTTGTTCATGAGCACCAATGTTGTTTCCATCTTTTTGCTACTGTAAATAGTGTTGCAACAAACATGGGTGTGCATAATCAGTTCTTGTCCTGGCTCTCATTCTTTAGGATATATACCAAGTAATGGAATGGCTGGGTCAAATGGTATTTCTAATTCTAATATTTTAAGGAATTGCCATACTACTTTTCACATTGGTTGTATCATTTGACTGTCCCATCAGCAGTGTATGAGAGTCCCAAGGATTTGTTATTTTCTGTCTTGTTAAACTGTGTTACTAGTGCTGGGGCAAGATGGTATCTCATTGTTGTTTTGATTTGCCTTTCTCTCTAATGGCTAATGATTGTGAGCATTTCTTCACGTTTGTTGGCTGCCTGAATATCCTTTTTGGTGAAGTATCTGTTCATGCCTTCTGCCCATTTTTAAATTGGATTGTTAATCCTTTTGTTGTTGAGGTGTTGGAGTTTTCTATAAATTCTAGAGATAAATTCCTTTTTGCCAAATATTTTTGTTGTTACCAAATATTTTTTTTTTCCCAATTGGTAGGTTCTCTTTTGACTCTTTTGGAGAAATCTTTGGAAGCACATAAAAATTTAATTTTTAGAGTGTCCCATTCATCTAGTTCTTCTTTTGCTTTTTGTGCATTTTGGGTTATGCTTGAGAGTCTACTTATGTCATAAATTAGGGCCCCTATATTTGCCCCTAGTTTTTCCTTGAGCAGTTTATAGTTTTAGGTTTCAGATTTAAGTCTGATCCATCTGGAGTTAGTTTTTGTGTTTCATTTCTCTGCAAATGGATATCCAGTTTTGCTAGCACCATTTGTTAAACAATCTCTTCCTCATTTAAAGGATTTTAGCCCTTTTTAAAAAATCAGCTGATCATGGGTTGATGGATCTACTTCTGGGTTCTCAATTCTATTCCATTTGTCTATGTGTCAGTCATTGTACCAATACCAGGGGTTTTTGACTACTGTAGCTGTATAGTAGGTTTCAAGATCCAGGAATATGAGGCCTCCTACGTTGTTCTTCTTCCATAGAGCTTTGCCCACCTTGAGGCCATACAAAATTAGCCTTTTCATACAAAATTAGTGATTGTTTTTTCCATATCCTTAAAGAATGTTGGTGGGATCTGGATTGGGATTGCATTGAATATATAGATTGCTTTGGATAGAGTTGAATTTTCACAATGTTTAATATTCCTATCCACAAGCATGGTATGTTCTTCCATTTATGTAGATCTCTTATGGTTTCTTGAAGTAGTCTTTTATACTTTTCTTTGTACAGGTCTTCTGTGTCCCTGGTACAATTTATTCCCAAGTATTTTAAATTTTTGGTAGCTACTTGTGGTATCTAAAGTTTTTGCCAACTTGCATGGGCCTGGTTGAGTGTCTGGGCAGCTGGTGGTAGCTATTCTCCATGATGAGACTGGCAATCATCTCCATGATGGGTTCTACCACAAGCAACTGAGTGGCTGCTTTAGGGTGTGGTCTGCTTTCCACATACAAGAAGGAGCTTTGAGAATGGTCTCTGTCTTATGGTATGCTTGAACCCTGCATGTAGCTGAGTCATTGTTCAGCAGCCTGCCATATATTATCTGTCAATCTTGGGACTTCTAATGGACTTGAATTAAAGACCTGATGTGTGGTATGGTAATATCAAGACTGTGCCTTGTTACTTGTGAACCTTGGGTTTGTCAGCCTCAGCAGCCAGAAGCTATTTGAGTGAAGAAAAACATCCAGCTTCAGTAGGCTGAGAGCAGGAGGCAGTGTTGAAGCCCAAGTTTGAAGGGTTTTTACCCAGACCCTAAAGTCTGGCACTTTGAACTCAGACTTAAAGCTTCCAAATTGTAAGAATAAACTGTTTGTTGAGGCCACACCATTTGTGGTATATTGTAGTCAGAGTGGCACCAGGTAACCAGAGCACTATTGTAAATGGTATTGATTTCCTTTTCTTTTTTCAGTAATCCTTTTGCTGTTGTTGTTGTTATGTGCCAGTGTGGAGGATTCTAACTAATTTTTGGATGTTGATCTTGTGTCTTGACACTGTGCTAAATCTCTCAATTAGTTCCAGTAGTTTTTCACTGAGTCTCTTGAGGTTTCTACGTCTAGAATCATATCATAACAAATATGGGTAGTTTTATTATTTCCTTACCAATATGAATGCCTTTGATTTCCCTTTCTTGTCTTATTGCCCTGGCGAAGACTTCCAACACAATGTTGCAGAGAAGTGGCGATAGAGGGCATCTTTGTCTGGTTCCTGTTTGCACAGGGAATGGTTTCAGTCACTCTCCATTGAGAATAATGTTGGCTGTTGGTTTTGCGTATTTGCCCTTTATTATGTTGTGGAATGTCCCTTCTGTTCCTATGTTGCTGAGAGTTTTGATCAGGAATGGGTGTTGGACTTTATCAAATGTCTTTTCTGCATCAGGTGATATGATCATGTGGTTCTTTTCCTTTGTTTTATTTACATGGTGGATGATGTTGGTTGTTTTTCTAATGTTGAACCATCCTTACATACCTGATATGAACCACACTTGGTCATAATGTATTATTTTTTTGATATGTTGTTGGAGTCTATTGGCTAGGATTTTGTTGAAAATTTGTTTGTCTATGTTCATGAGGGATATTAGTCTGTAGTTCTCTTTTTGAGTGATGTCTTTGCCTGGTTTTGGTATCAGGTTATGTTTGCTTCATGAAATGAATTTGGGAGGATTTCATCCTTTTCTATGTTTTGGAATAGTTTAGTAGGATTGGTGTCAGTTCTTCTCTAAATGTTTGGTTGAATTCTCTGGTAAAACTGTCTGGGCCAAGACATTTTTTTATTGATAATTTTTTTTATGACCTGTTCAATTTCTTCTTTTGTTATGTGTTGGAGACCAAGAGAGAAATCATCAAAGGACAATGAGTGCAAGGTACATGTCCAATAGTGATAGGAGAAGACAAGCCTCTCTTGTGGTTGAATATTTGCTTTAAGAGAAGGCAAGATCTCTCTCATGGTTAAATGCTTACTTGGCAAAACATCAAGTATTAAAAGTAGATATTATTCCAGTAGTCCATGTTTTTATCTTATGGGGATGTTTCATAGGTCACTGGGTCCGGGTAAACATTTACCATTTTACACTCCTTATTCCTAAGAACGTTTTTGTGATTGTTTCAATGTCTACCTGTTATCCTTGAGCATGTAGAGGAGTAAAACTTTAACTTTGTAGAGAATAAGCTGACTGTATGGATTCCAAGGGAGCTCTGGTAGCATAGGCTGGCAGTTCAAACCCACCAGCCACTCCTCGGATGGAAGGTTGGGCAATCTACTTCCGTAGTGACACTGCCTCAGAAACCCAAGGAGGGGTGGCTATGAGTCGGGTCCAACTCAATGGCACATAACAACAACAACAACATGGATTCCAAGAGTAATGATGTAATCATGTATAAACATATAAATAAAGTAGAACAAAGGCATCAGAGGTTGCTCTCACAGAACATGCAGGCCATCTGCTTGGCCCTCGTTCCTTATTAAAAAAGAAAACCATTAATCCTTTCATGTTGCTTCATTTCGTGACCTGTGCAGTTTTGCCGAACGCGGCAGTTATGGGTCTATTAAACTTTTCCACCTCAGTCGTGTTAGTTTAGGCAAGTAGTATGTTTCTAGAAATCTGCCCATTTCTTCTAGATTTTCAAGTCTGTTGGAGTACATTTCTTCATAGTGTCCTAATATTATCCTGTTTTTTTCAGTAGGTTCTGTTGTGATGTCCCCCAATTTGTTTCTTATTTGTGTTATTTGTATTTGCTCCCTCTTTTCCTTTGTTGAATTTGCCAGTGGTTTGTCAATTTTATTAATCTTTTCAAAAAACCAATTTCTAGTCTTATTGATTTTTTCTATTGTCTATTTCTATTTTCTGTTTCATTGAATTCTGCTCAAATCTTTATTATTTTCTTTCCTCCACTTACTATAGGCTTTTCTTGCTGTTCTTTTTCTAATTGTTGGAGATGTTGGTTTAAAGTGTTGATTTTGACTCTTTTTTCTTTGTTGATGTGTGCATTTATTGCTATAAATTTGCTTCTGATCACTACTTTTGCTGTGTCCCAAAGATTTTTGGAATGTTGTGTTTTCATTCTCGTTTGATGCAAGGAATTTTTTAGTTTCATTTTTTTATTTCTTCTCTTACCCAGTCTTTCTTAAGGAAGATGTTGTTCAGTTTCCATGTGTTTGCTCTTTTTCAGTTGATCTTGCTATTGTTGATTTCTAATTTGATAGCATTGTGATCTGAGAAGATGTTTTGAAGTATTTCAATGTTTTTAAATTTATTAAGGGTTGCTTTGTGGCCTAACATATGGTCTATCATGGAGAATGTTCCATGTGTACTGGAAAAGAATGTATATTGTGCTGTTCTTGGGTGAAGTGTTCTGTAGATGTCTATAAGGTCAAGTTGGTGGGTTGTATTGTTTAGCTCTTCTGCATCTTTGTTGATTTTCTTTCCAGTTGTTCTATCTTTCATTGAAAGCGGTGTATTAAAGTCCCCCACTATGATGTGGAGTCATCTATTTGCCTTTCAACTCTTTTAAAGTCTGATTTATGTATTTTGGGGCTCTTTCATTGAGTCCATAGATATTTATTACAGTTATATCTTCTTGTTCAATTGATCCTTTAATCATTATATAATGTCTTTCTTTGTCTCTTATGGTGGTTTTTGTCTTAAAGTCAATTTGATCAGAAATTAATATCGCCACTTCTACTCTCTTTTGGTCGCCATTTGCTTGATACATTTTTTTTCCAACCTTTGATTTTTAGTCTCTAAGGTGTGTCTCTTAGACAGCATATTGATAGGTTATGTTTTCTTATCCAGTCTGCAACTCTCCATCTCTTGAGTGATACATTTGATTTATTAACATTCATTATAATTATCAGCAAATATAAAGTGGTTGCTGCCATTTTGTTATGTGTTTTTTTTTCATGGTATTTCTGGTTTCTTTGGTCCATATAATTTTCTGTGCTAAGCTCATTTTATTTATGAATCATGTTATCATTTCCTTTGTTTCTATTGTTTTAGTACTTTTTGAATATTTGTTTGTCCTCTTTTTTATTGTGCTATGAAGGTTTATCATTTTTCTTTGAGGTTATAGTGTGATTTATAATTTTCTCCCCTAGCTTAGAACAGTCCATTCTATTTGCAATTGTCTTGACTTCCTCATGTTTTAGAAGTTCTATAAGTACATTGTGTTTTCTCTCTTTTTGGTTTGTAGTTGTCCTCTTTTGTCAATTGATGTCTCTGGTTTCCTGTTTAAAATCTTGTAAGCTTATTTTACTTTGTATACATCCATAGCTGTGTTGGTTTCTGGGTTATGTCATCTTATGTATTAATGGTCAGTTGTTTGCTATTATTGGATCTCTGTTCAAAAGACTCCCTTTAGTATCTCTTGCAGTCCCTGCAAGTTGGATGGTTTTACCAAATTCCCTGAATTTCTGCTTATCTGGAAATGTCCTAATTTCTCTATCACATTTGAGGGACAATTTTGCTGGGTATATAATTCTTGGTTGGGATTTTTTCTCTTTCAGTGTTTTATATACACCACCCCATTGCCTTCTTGCTTGCATGGTTTCTGATGAGAATCAGAGCTTAGTATTACTGATTGTCCTTTGTAGATAACTTTCATTTTTCACATGCTGCTTTCAGGATTCTTTCTTTGTATTGGTTTTGATGAGTTTTATGATGATATGTCTTGGTGATTTTCTTTTGGGGTCTATCTTGTTTGGGGTTCATTGGACTTCCTGAATGGACATATTCTCATCTTTCATCATATCCGGGAAATTCTCTTCCAACAAATCTTGGACAATTTTCTCAATGGGTTTATTTGTCTCTTCCTGTTCTGGAATTCTGATTACATGTAGATTATTCCATTTGATGGTATCCCATACTGAATCTTAGTCTTTCTCCATTTTGCTTTGACCTTTTTTATGATTAATCCCTTTCCAAAGAAGTATTCAGTTATTTGTCTTCAATCTCATTAATTCTGTCTTCCATTGATTCAGTTTTACTCCTTTTCCCTTTCAATGTGTCATCTATTTCTGAAAATTTAGTATTAATCTTCTGGATTTCTATCTGTAGATTTTGTATCATTTCTAATTTTTCATTTATTTTGTCATTTT
>NW_006921637.1:9224919-9233986 GCF_000298275.1 Orycteropus afer afer | reverse complement strand
TGTGATGGTCTGTTGTCTCTAAGACATTGTGACATTGTTGTATTTATATTTAGTTGGTGATTTTATGTTGGAATGATTCACCAAAGATTTTAGTTTTCCTTTTTTTTTTGGGGGGGGGATGTATCTGGGTAAGCAGGGTATTGTGCTGCTCTATTTGCTAGTTGACAGCATTTATGCACTCACCACCTGTCTCCTGGTGGGTGTGATAGAGAATGAGAGTGGCTGAAGAGATTTCTGTTAACTGTGAAAATCAGTTAAGGGTAAGTCAGGCTCTTCTTGGTGGTCATTTATCATTGGCCAGTTGGTGGGAAAGGAAGTGGTGGCTCTCACTCAGTAAGTGGAGCTGCAGGAGGAGCGGATATGGTTTTGTCATATGAGCATGAGTGCTCTCTCCCACTCAGTTAAACAAAAAGAACAATAAAAAAAATCAAAAAAAGGAAAAGGAAACAGACAACAAACACACTGCCAAAACACACAGGAATAATCACAAAAAAGAAAAAAAAAAAAAAAAAGAAGAAAGGCAATTAATTAATGAGAGAAAATATTTAAAGAAATAACTTAAAAAAGCCAAAAGAAATATGCATAGAAAAAGGGGGGGGGGTGGGTAAAGAAAGAAAAAACCCAAACCCCACTGTATCTGTGGAGGGGCAGTTAAGAGAAAAGAGGTAGAGTAGGAGAATAATGCAGGAAAAAAAAAAAAAAAACCAGGAAAGATGTAAAAATGTAAACAAACAATGGGCAGAACCACAAGAAAGAAAAAAATGGGAACCAAGAACAAGGAAGAGATAAAAAGCTGAAATCTAGCACCTGGGAGAGGAAGAGTAAAGAATAAAAATACAAAGGACAAGAAAGAAAAGAAAAAATAATAATAGTTTTAAAAATGAGAAAAACAAACAAACTAAAAAAAAAGGGGGGGGAAATCTGGGCATGGTTGGGCAGGGCACTCAGGCCCCATCAGAGCACACAGACTAGGATGGAGGTCCTGCCAGCCCAGAAGGTGGGTAGGAGTGAGGGATGGCTGTACCTCCATTTACCAAGAGGATATAGGGTATAAGAGTAACAAGGAGAATATCACACCTTTCCAGTCCTTTGTGTCCAGAATGTCCTTGGAGTCCCTGGCAAGTGGAGCTTATTCTGAGAGAACACTGTTGCTTTAAATATCCAACATGGTCAAACTGCTGTAAACATTCAGAATGGCTGCAACCGTCTAGACAGCCAAAAGTCCATAGCTCAGCCCATCTCCTTCCTTTCTGTTTACCCTTTTATTCACCAGCCACTAGTGTAGTCCTTCATGCAGCCCCTGGCTAGTAGGGCCAACTTTTAGGTTAATTCTTAGATCCTAAAACCACTTGGCAATCTCCAAGCTGTCCACATCATCAGGATCGCTGACAGACCACAACTCTGTATGTCTCCTTTTTTGATGTTTTTATGCAGATTCTTCTGCTATGTGAAGTTTAGTCCACTTCAGTATCCTTCTTTTCAAAGCTAAGGACTCCTAGATTATCTTCTGTATCTGTGTCAATTAGTTTCCCTTTTCTTTGTTGAAGAGGGTCTGTGTAGTTTGTCTGCCTATTCCACCATCTTACTGGCACTCTTGGGGTTTTCTTTTAAAATAAATTTTGATTGTGATTTGGGTGAAAGTTTACAGAGCAAATTGATTTTCCACTAAAAAATTCGTATGCATTTTGATTTGTGGCATTGATTGCAATCCACACAATGTAACAACACTCCTCCTACTTCCTCCCTGTGTTTACTGTTTTCATTCATCCTTCTTTTCTATCCCTTCCCGCCTTCTAAGCTTTATCCCTGGGCAAATACTACCCTTTTGGTCTTGTACAGTAGGTTGTCCTAAGGAGTGCATAACTCCCTGGCATTATTGTTCACCTTATAAGTCTGTCTATTGTTTGGCTAAAAGTTGAGCCCCAGGGGTGGTTTGTTCCAGGGTTAAAGTATGTCCACGGGCCAGAGGTGCTCTGGTAGCATAGTGGTTAAAGCATTTGCCTTATAACTAAAAGTTCTGTGGTTCAAACTCCATGTCCTAAAGTGCCACTGTGAGTCAGAATTGACTCAATGGCAGTGGGTTTGGTTTTGGTTTTAAGTGCCATAGTCTCAGAGGTCTTCCCATTTTTTATCAGATCAGTAAGCCTGAATATTTTATGATTTTGAGTTTTGTTCCACCTTTTTCTCCCACTCTATCCAGTACCTCCTATTACAATCCCTTTCAGAACAGTTGGCAGTGATAGCTGGACACCATCTTGTTCTGATCCAGAGTTGTGGAGGGTGGGGTTGTTACATGGACTAATTGTTTCCATGTATCTTTGATTTCCTTTATTCTTCTTTACTCTGCATGGGGCAAGACCAATTGTGGCAGACCTTGGCACTCTGAACTCAGACTTCTAGCCTCCAAAATTGTGAAGGAATATACTGCTTTTTGTTAAAGCCACCCCCTGTGGTATTTTCTGTTAGAGGAACATGAAGTAACCAAAACAGAATAGGGTAAGAAGAGAGTGGGTAGCTGCTCTGACATACCTAATGTGGAAATAGGAGTAAAGTGTGTCCTTGACCCAAGATCGCTGTGCTGAGACCCTGGCAGAGAAACCTGGTCAGAGAGACCCAAGAGACCAGCATGAGAGACAGCAGCATTAGAGCCAAGAGACTGGCAAGAGACAGAAACTGCCTTACCAGCCCAAAGACTGAGAAAGCTTAGTGTCTTTTGGGCAGGAGGATTCCGGGCAGAGTGTGTTGCCTTTGGGTATTGATTGGTAGAAGCTGAGAGACAAGGAGACAGGAAGCAGAGCTGCCTCAGCCTCAAAGGGTAGAACCATAGCCTTTAGGAGTGGAACCACTGCTGCTTCCTAGTTTTCAAAGAGTCAGATCTTCACCAACTTGGTTCTAGAGTGTGGGACTTCTTGTTCATGTTGGCCAGTGGGATGGGGCCATAGCTGCTGCTATGTGAGTGAGAGAGTAGAGCTGCCACCTCCAAGAGGTAGAGGAATAGTGCCTACAGGCTAACAGGGTGAGGTTGCCATTCAGATGAAGTAGGGGACTGAAGTCACCTAATAAAGGAGATCTGTACAGGTGCCACCCAATGAAGATCTAACTGTACAGGTGCCAAGTTAACAAGGGGTGGAATTGTGGTAGTTAAGGTTACGTGTCAACTTGGCTGGGCCTGGTTTTAAGTGGTTGGGCGGCTTGTAATTAGTCCCCATGATGAGGCTGCCAATCAACCCCATGGTAGAATCTGCCATGAGCAGCCGAATAGCTGCTTTGGGGATGTGGTCTGCTTCCAGTGTGTAAGAAGAAGCTTTGGGAATGGTTGGAAACTTTTGGCATGCTTGAATCCTGCATGTAGCTGAGTTGCCATGTTGTCTGCAAATCACAGGACTGTCCTTGAACTTGAATCAGTGGCCTGCCATGTGGTTTGGTAATATTTGGACTGTGCCTTTTTACTTATTGACTTTGAGTTTGTCAGCCTCAGCAGCTAGTGGCTGCCTGAGACGCCTCCAGCTCCAGTGGACTGGGAGCAAGAGTTAGAGCTAATGCCCAAGGTGGAGGGGCTTTCACCCAGATGTTAGAGCTTGGCATTTTGAACTCAGACTTCTAGCCTCCAAAACTATGAGAGAATAAGCTCCTGTTTGTTAAAGCCATCCCACCTGTGGTATTTTCTGTTAGAATAACACAAAGTAACCAAAACACCAATAGTTTCATCTTAGGTGGCCACTTACAAGCTTTTAAGAATCCTGTCACTACTCACCAACGTAGAATGTAGAACATTGTCTTTGTGGAATATTTATGCTAATTGACCATTATGTCCCCCAAGACTATGATCCTGAGCTCCCAGACCTAATGACAAGTTCCCTCAAGGTGTTTGGTTATGGGTAAGAGTTTTCATAACTTTTCCACCTGTATGTTCTAGCTTCTATCAATCCTATATATAGTTGTAGTTGTAGTCCCATTCATCCTCCACTCCTGGTCAGCTTGTGTTTCTATCTATATATCAACTGATATAATATTGTTTTTTTTTTGCTAACGCACCTGGGCCTTTATGTCCTGGGCAGGTTTAGCTACCTGAGACCCAGCTGCTCCATTCTGACCCTGACCCTGATTAATCTCAAAACCAAACTCAATGCCATAAGTTGATTCTGACTCATAGTGACCCCCATTGACTTTCTAAGCCTGTAAATATATATATATATTTTTTAATTTTTATTGTGATTTGGATGCAAATTTTCAAAGCAGATTCATTTTACTCTCAACAGTTCATGCACTTTTGGTTTCATGACCCTGATTACAATGCCCAACCATAAAATCTTTCCTCTCATCTCCTCTCTATGAGTACCCCTTCCCTGTGCCCTTTTTATCTATGCATTCCTGTCTGTCTAACTTTCCCTCTATGTGGATGCTACCCATCTGATGTCTCATGCTTGATTGATCCAAGGGGTGCATCTCCCTATGGTAGATGTTCTGCAAGCATAGGTGTTCTGCTTGTAGGTCTTTCCACTGTTGGGGTGAGCGCTAATTCACAGAAGTGAGTCCATTTGCAGGGTTGAAGAGTTAGTCTGGAGCCATAGTCTTGGGGGTTCTGCCAGTCTCTATCTGAACAGTGATTCTGGTCATTATTGTGTTTTTTAATTTTGTTCCATATGTTTCCTCCCACTCTATGCAGGATCTCCAATTTTGATCCCTTTCTGAGAGGTTGGCATTGGTATCCAGGGACCATCTAGTTCTTCTGGTCTCAGGGCAGGGTCATGAAGGCTGAGATCCTTGTGGTCTATCATATCTTTGGATTAATTGTTCCCAAATGACTTAGATTTTCTTCACTCTTCTTTGCTGCAAATGAAAGAAGACCAATAGTTGTATCTTACATGGCTGCCTGAAAGCTTTTAAGATCCCAGTTGCTACTCACAAAAGTAGGATGTAAAACAAGATTTTTATGTACTATGTTGGGCCAATTGAGCATATCTCCTGAGACTATTGTCCTGAGCCCTCAGGTCTAGTGACTCTCTCCCTCAAGGTGTTTAGTTGTCTCTGAGAAGCTATTCCAACCTTGTCCTCTGTTACTTCTTTAATGCTTGTGGTTAATTTTGTAGCACAAGTACATATGTAAGACTATCTTCCACTTACAGATTATTATTATTACTGTTATAGCAGGATTGTGTATGTAATAGTATTTACCTTTGTTGCCTTCAACTCTTTTCTTCCTCTGCAATAAATTGCTTGATGTGGCCCTTCTAGCCATTGTTCTCCATTCTGTGTTGTATGGTAAATCCTATTATCCACACCTGTTTGGGGTGGTGTGGTAGTTAAGGTCGGGTGTCAACTTGGCTGGGAAGCTGGTAGTAGTTGTTCCCTATAATGCCTGGCAATTGGCTCTGTGGTGGGATTTGCCTTGAACAACTGAGTAGCTGCTGATTGTTAAAGCCACCCACTTGGGTTATTTCTGTTGGAGCAACACAGATGGAACGTATCTTGAGTCCTGTCTTGCTGGAGGGTATAATTCAAATCATGACCCTTAGCTTCCTTGAGGGTATACCTACGAATCTCCTGGGAAGTTTTGCCCTCTTCTTGCTCTGGTTCTGTGTTTTGGCTAATCCTCATCTCACCCCTGCATTTGGGACAGCAGCCATCATCTGATCTGCTGATCAAGGTTTATCAAACCCTGAGAATTGGGAGGATCCTCCAGACCCACTCACAGACCTGGGACTTGCCAGCCTGCCAGCCTCCACTACTACTACATGAGACAATCCCTTGGGTGTCTGTGAGTTCTGTGAGGTGATAACAGCAAAATATAGAACTCTAAGATGGGGGAAGATTACTGGGAGGAGGAGGAGAAGTTAATGCCTGAAATGATGGAGTGGCATGGTAGTTTGGACATTTGGGACATTGTTAACCTATGCCTTATGGGGGACTGGCCTTATGATGATCTTTCTAAGAGAAAATGTTCAAGCATCCTCTTAGTGTTTTTTTGTCTGACCTCTCCCTTTTTAGAGAAGTTCTGGTAGTGCAATTGTTAAAGCATTTGTCTTCTGGCCAAAAGGTTGTTGGTTTGAACCCACAAGCCACTTCACAGGAGAAAAATGAAGCAGTCTGCTTCTGTAAAGATTTTTAGCATTGGAAACCCTCTAAGACAGTTCTACTCTATCCAAAGGGTTTGAATGAGTTAGAATCAATTTTATGGCAATGGATTTATTTTCTTGTTTGGTTTTCCTTCTTGCAGTATATAGCTTTTCCCTTCCCCCAAGGTAACATATGTCTATGATTTAGGTAATGCTTTTCACCTACAACCAATGGCAATTTTTTTGTTGTTGTTGTTGTGTTCCATACATAATCCTCTTTGGCTTTTTACAATAATGGACAAAAACAGTATTTGTCCTCTGTGATTGACTTATTTCACTCAGCATAATGTCCTCCAAGTTCTTCCATGTTATGTGGTGTTTTTCAGATTCTATGTTATTCTTTAGGGTTGCATAGTATTCCATTGTATGTATGTACCATAGTTGGTTATCCATTCTTCTGTTCATGGGCACCAACATTGTTTCCATCTTTCTGCTATTGTAAATAGTGTTGCAATGAACATGGGTGTGCATAATCTGTTCTTGTCCTGGCTCTCACTTCTTTAGGATATATACCTACTAATGGGATTGCTGAATCAAATGGTATTTCTAATTCCACCTTTCTAGGGAATCACCATACTGCTTTCTACAGTGGTTGTATCATTTTACAGTCTCATAAGCAGTGGATGAGAGTCCCAATCTCTCCATATTCTTATCAGAATTTGTTATTTTCTGTCTTGTTGAACTTTGCTACTAGTGCTGGAGCAAGATGATATCTCATTGTTGTTTTGATTTGCATCTTTCTAATGGCTAATGGCTAATGGAGGGAGCTCTGGTAGCGTAGTGGCTAAGACACTTGCCTGCTAACCAGACGGCTGGCAGTTCAAACCCACCAGCCACTCCTCAGAAGGAAGGTTGGGCAATCCTTCTTCCGTAGTGATACTGCCTCGGAAATCCAAGGAGGGGTCGCTATGAGTCAGGTTTGACTCGACGACAAATAACAACAACAACAACAACAATGGCTAATGGGAGCTTTGGTGGCATTTGTCTGCTAACCAGAAGGATGGTGGTTCAAATTCACTAGCCACTCCTTGGAAGGAAGGTTGGGAAATCTGTTTCCCTAGTGAAACCACCTCAGAAACCCAAGGAGGGTCACTATGAGTCGAATTTGACTCAATGGCAATGAGTTTTTAGAGTAACAGCTAATGATTGTGAACATTTCTTCACCTGTTTGTTGGCTATTTGAATATCCTCTTTGGTAAAGTGTCTATTCAGGTTTTCTGCCCATTTTTAATTGGATTGTTTGTCTTTTTGTTGTTGAGGTATTTGACTATTCTATAAATTTTAGAGATAAGTCCCTTGTCAGATATGTCATTGCTGAATATTTTTTCTCGATCTGTAGGTTCTCTTTTACTTTTCTGGGGAAGTTTTTTGAAGCACATAAACATTTGAAGGTCCCATTCCTCTAGTTTATCTTCTGCTGTTTATACATTTTGAGATATGCTTGATAGGCTGTTTATGCCATATATTAGGGCACCTAAATTTGCCCCCTTGTTTTTCATTGAGGAACTTTATAGTTTTAGGTTTCACATTTAAGTCTTTGGTCCATCTGGAGTTAGTTTTTGTGTATGGTGTGAGGTACAGATCTTGTTTCATTTTTATGCAAATGGATATCCAGTTTTGCCAGCACCATCTTTTAAAGAGACAATCTCATCTCCATTTAATGGATTTCAGTCCTTTGTCAAATATTAGCTGACCATAGGTCAATGGATCTATTTCTGGGTTCTTAATTCTATTCCACTGCTCTGTGTCTGTTGATATACTAATACCAGGCTGTTTTGACTATTGTGGCTGTATAGTAGGCTTCGAGATCTGGGAGTGTGAGAAATCCTACTTTGTTCTTCTTTTTCAATATTGCTTTGCTTAAGCGAGGCCTCTTTCCATTCCATATAAAATTGTGATTGGTATTTCCATTCCAAAGAATGTTGATGGGATCTCGATTGGGATTGCATTGAATGTGTAGATTACTTTGGGTGGAATTGACATTTTCACAATGTTCAATCTTCCTAACCATGAACATGGTATGTTCTTCCATTTATGTACATCTCTTATGGTTTCTTGAAGTAGTATTTTGTAGTTTTCTTTTTACAGGTCATTTGTGTCCCTGTTAAGATTTATTCCCAAGTGTTTTATTATTATTATTATTATTTTGTAGCTATTATAAATGGTATTGATTTCCTTATTTCCTTTCAGCAGTCATTTTGCTGGTGTAGAGGAACCCAACTGATTTTTGCATGTTGATCATGTACCCTGTCACTATATTAAATCTCTCAAATAGTTCCAGTAGTTTTCTTGCTGAGTCTCTTGGATTTTCTGTGTATAGAATTATATCATCAGCAAATAGGAATAGTTTTACTTCTTCCTTACCAATTTGGATGCCTTTGATTTCCCTTTCTTGCCTTATTGCCCTAGCTAGGACTTCCAAAACAATGTTGAATAGAAGTGGTGATAGAGGGGATCCTTGACTTGGTTCCTGTTCACAAGGAGAATGATTTCAGTCTTTCTCCACTGACAATAATGTTGGCTGTTAGTTTTGCATATATGCCCTTTATTATGTTAAGGAATTTCCCTACTATTCTTATTTTTCTGAAAGTTTTATTTTATTTTATTTTTTTATCAAGAATGGGTGTTGGATTTTATTAAATGTGTTTTCTGCATCAAGTGATATGATCATGTGGTTCTTTTTCTTTATTTTACTTATGTGATGAATTACATTGATTGTTTTTCTAATGTTGAACCATCCTATCTTGTATGAACCCCACTTGAATATAATATATTATTTTTTTGATATATTGTTGGAATCTATTGGCTAGTATTTTGCTGAAGATTTTTGCTTCTATATTCATGAGGGATATTGGTCTATAGTTTTCTTTTTTGGTGATGTCTTTGCCTGGTTTTGGTATCAAGGTTATGCTTGCTTCATAAAATGAATTTGGGAGGATTCCATACTTTTT
>NW_006921637.1:9215514-9224339 GCF_000298275.1 Orycteropus afer afer | reverse complement strand
ATTTGGATGAATGTTTACAGAGCAAATTCATTTTCCATGCAACAGTTCACATACACTTTTGTCTCATGACATTGACTGCAATTTCCCACAACACAACAGTTCTCTTCCCACTTCTTTTTCTTTTTTTTTTTTTTTGATGTGTGCATTTATTGCTATAAATTGGCCTCTGATCACTGCTTTTCCTGTGTCCCAAAGATTTTGGTATGTTATGTTTTCATTCTTGTTTGATTCAAGCATTTTTATTTCATCTGTTACCCAGTCATTCTTAAGGAGGGTGTTGTTCAGTTCTCATGTGTTTGCTCTATTTCCCTTGATTTTCCTATTGTTGATTTCTAGTTTTATAGCATTGTGATCTGAGAAGATGCTTTGCAGTATTTCAATGCTTTTAAATTTATTAAGGCTTGCTTTATGGCCTAACATATGGCCTGATATATGGTCTTTCATGAAGAATGTTCCATGTACATTGGAAAAGAATGCATATTGTAATGTTGTTGGGTCAAGTGCTCTGTAGATATCTATAAGTTCAAGTTGGTGAATTGTTTTGTTTAGTTTTCTGTGTCTTTGTTGAGTTTCTTTCCAGTTGTTCCATCTTTCATTGAAAGTGGTGTATTAAAGTCTCCTACTATGACTGTGGAGTCATCTATTTGTCTTTTCAATTTTGTTAAAGTCTGAGTTGTGTATTTTGGGGCCCTTTAACTAGGCATATAGATATTTATTATGGTCATATCTTCTTGTTTAATTGATCTTTTAATCATTATATAATGTTCTTCCTTGTTTCTTATGGTGATTTTTGTCTTAACGTCAATTTTAGCAGAAATATTGCCACTCTTCCTTTTTTATGTTGCCATTTGCTTGATATATCTTTTTCCAACCTTTGATTTTTCATATATTTTTGCCTTTCTCTCTAAGCCATGTCTCTTATAGACAGCTTATTGATGGGTTATGTTTTCTTATGCAGTCTGCAACTCTCCTCTTGAGTGGTACATTTAATCCACTGACATTCAGTATAATTATCGATAAATATGAATTTGTTGCTCTCATTTTGTTGTGTGTTTTTTTTTTTTTGTGGTGTTCCTCATTCTCTGTTCCATTTAATTTTCTGTGATCAGCTCATTTTTTTTTTTTTTTTTTTTTAATGAATCTTGTTACCACTTACTTTGTTGCTATTGTTTTGGTATTTGGTAAATATTTGTGCTTGTCTTCTTTTTTATTTTGATGTGAAAGCTTATCATTTTTCTTTGAGGTTACCCTTTGATTTATAATTTTCTTCCCAAATTTAGAACAGTCTGTCCTATCTTGCAATTCTATTGACTTCTTCACATTTTAGAAATTCTGTAAGTACACAACTTTTCCCCTCTTTTTGTTTGTAGTTGTCCTCTTTTACCAATTGATGTCTGTTTCCCTATTTACAATCTTGTAAGTTTATTTACTTTGGACACTTCTATAACTAAGTTGGTTTCTGGGTTATTTTATCATGTGTGTCAATGGTTGGTTGTTCTTTGCTGTTGCTGGTTCTCTGTCCAAAGGACTCCCTTTAGCATCTCTTGTAAGGTTGGTCTTATTTTAACAAATTCTTTTAATTTCTGCTTATCTGGAAATATCCTAATTTCACTATCATATTTGAGGGACAATTCTGCTGGATATAAAATTCCTGATTGGAATTTTTTTTTTTTTTTTTATTTCACGGTTTCATATGTTTCATCCCATTGCCCTCTCACCTACATGGCTTCTGTCAATAAATTAGAGCTTAGTCTTATTGGTTGTCCTTTGTAGGTAACTTTTCCTTTTTTCCATGCCACTTCCAGGATTCTTTCTTTGTCTTTGGTTTTGGTGAGTTTGATGATAATATGTCTTGGTGATTTTCTCTTGGGGGTCTATCCTGTTTGGGGTTCTCTGGACTTCTTGAATGGATATATTCTGGTCTTTCATCATATAAGGGAAATTCTCTTCCAACAAGTCTTGGACAATTTTCTCTCTGATTTTATTTTTCTCTTCTTGTTCTGGAATTCTGATTACACATAAGTTATTCCTTTTGGTGGTATCCCACATGAACCTCAGGCTTTCTTCATTTTGTTTTGATCTTTTTTTTTTTTTTTCCTGATTGATCCCTTTTCAAAGAAGTATTGAGGTATTTGTCTTCAATATCACTAATTCTGTCTTCAATAGATTCAATTCTACTTCTTTGCCTTCCATGTGTTATCTATTTCTGTGAATTTATTATTAATCTTCTGAATTTCCATCTGTAGGTTTTGTATTATTTCTAATTTTTCATTTATGTTGTCATTTTGTTCCTCTATTATCTTCTGAAATTATTCTAGGATTTTCTCTGTTTTCCTCAATTTTCTCAGAGTTTTTCTTTATCTGTCCTCAATCCAATTTGCAACCAAGAATTATATACCCAGAAAAACGGTTCCTCAAATATGATAGTGAAATTTTGAAATTTCCAGATGAGCAGAAATTAAAGGAATTTGTTAAAACAAGACCAATTTTACAAGAGATAGTAAATATAATTCTTTTGAATTCTTTTTCAAGAAGTTCCAATGCTACTCTTCCTCAGTGATGTGTTCTGGGTCTGTATCTTGCTCCTTGTTTCTACTGCTTTATCTTGCTTTTTTGTGTGGACTTTGGTGGTCTGTTGTCTCTGAGACAATGTGACATTTTTGTATTTATATTTAATTACTGATTGTATATTGAAGTGATTCACCCAAGATTTTTGTTTTCTTTTTATGTATCTGAGTAAGCAGGGTATTGTGCTCCTCTACACACTAGTTGGCAGCATGTACACACCACCACCTGTCTCCTTTCTAGTCATAAGCCTCCTGTATATCTGTGCCATCTTTGGTAGGAGATGCCTATTCTTAGGTCCCTGGAATCTGCACAAGAATGGTGTCACTTTAAATATCCCAAATGACCTCCATTGGTAAACATTCAAAATGGCTGTGCCTTCTGGACAGCTGAAAGTCCACAGCTCAGTTTGTCTCCTTTGGTGTTTCCCTTTTCAGTTGTCAGCTACCTGTTCAGTAGTCCATGCAGTTCTGGGTGAGGAGGGCAATTTTCAGGTTAATTTTCAGGTCCTAACACCACTTGGAAATATTTAAGCTATCTGTGCCATCAGGACACCTGACAGTTCACAGCTCCGTTTGTCTCCTTATTCAGTGTTTTTATTCAGGTTCTTGTACTCGTTGATATTTGATCCACTTCTGTATCCTTCCTTTCAAAGTTCAGGGCTCCAGTATTATATTTGTATCTGTGTCAACAAGTTTCTCTTTTCTTTGTTGAAGAGATCTGTGTAGCTTGTCTGCCTATTCTACCATCTTACTAGAAGTTTACACAGAAAAGCATGTAAGGGCAAGGATGAGGAGTGGATCAAATCATGCAGTGAAAACCCATGAGGATATAATGTTCCAAACTCTCCAACATGGTCACAGTAGTGAGAAGTGTTCACAGAAGCAAAGAGCTATATATAGTTACATGAACAATTAATTGTGTTGTTGTTAGGTGCCACTAAATCAGTACCAACTCATAGCAACCCTGTGTACCACAGAACAAAACACTGCCTAGTCCTGTGCCTTACTTACAATCATTACTATGTTTGAGCCTGTTGTTACAGCCACTGTGTCAATCCATCTTGTTGGGGGTCTTCCTCTTTTTTATTGACCTTCTGCCTTATCAAATATGATGTCTTTCTTCAGGGACTGGTCCCTCCTGATAACATACCCAAAGTAAGTGAGATAAATTCTCACCATCCTGGCTTCTAATGAACTATGTCTTGTGAATGTCAGATGCAATACAGAGAATGGAGAAGTATAGATTATTCTTAAAGCAGAAAGGATGGAAATTCAAACTTTAGTGAAGAGGTTGTGTATAAGAGTTGGAGGCAGTTACACAGGTACCAAGTGTTTGTATAATTTTAATAAAAGCTAGTAAAAATAAAAAGTAGTAATAATAATTTGCTAATATTTGTATTATTATTTCAATAAAATTTTGAATTTAGTAACACTTACTTTTCTTTCTCACTTTACTAAAAACCTTGGAGGCCTAACAAGTTTCTTTAAATATACATTTACCTTATAGCAAGGAAAATAAAATAATCAACACAACCACTCAAACAGCAATTTAGCAGTATTTAAGTTTAAAATGTGCTTAATTTCAGATGCAGGAAGGCAGGGGAAAGAAAATCCAGGGGGACAGCAGACTGATCAGTGGCAATCAGTGGTAGGGATCCAGGTAAAGGGAGGGACCCAGGCCCCATCCCCAAGATACAGGAAAGTGAGGGAAAAAGCCAGGGGATGACAGTCTGAGCAATGGTAGGAATCCAGATAAGGGGAGGGCAGAGAGGCTTCGAACAGCTAACTGAGACAAACTTGTCTGTTAGTTTGTCATAGTGTGGTGGCTTGTGTGTTGTTGTGGGGCTTGAGGCTGTGCCACTGGTGTTTCAAATGCCAGCAGAGTTTCACATGGTGCACAGATTTCAACACAGCTTACAGACTGAGACACTAGGAAGAAGGAAGAGGCCATCCACTTCTCAAAGAATTGGCCAGGGAAAAGCCTTATGAATAGCAGAAAACACTGTGTGATACATTACTGTGCAACTTTATGAGTAGCCCAGAAACATTGTCTAACACAGTGTGGGAGGACAAGCCCCTTAGGTTGGAAGGTTCTCAAAATATGACTGGGAAAGAGCTGCATCATCAGAGTAGAACCAACCTTAATTATACAGATATAGTAAAGCTTTTTAGGCCTCCATTTGCTGGCATGGCACAACTCAATTTGAGGAGAAAGAGCTGAACACATCCATTAATAATCGCAACATGGAATGTATGAAGTATGAATCTAGAAAAATTGGAAGTTGTCAAGAATGAAATGGAATGCAGAAAGATTGATATCCTAGGCATTAGTGAGCTGAAATGGACTGTTTTTGACCATTTTTAATCAGACAACCATATGATCAACGAGGCTGGGAATGACAATTTGAGGAGGAATGGCATGGCATTCATCATCACAAAGGGTGTCTCAAGATCTATCCTGAAGTACAATGCTGTCAGTGATAGGATAATATCCATACGCTTACCAGGAAGACCAGTTAATACTATGATTATTCAAATTTATACACCAACCACCAAAGCCAAAGTTGAGAAAATTGAAGATTTTATCAACTTCTGCAGTCTGAAATTGACTGAATGTGCAATCAAGATGTTTAAATTATTACTGGTCTCTGGAATGCAAAAGTTGGAAACAAAAAAGAATCACTGGCAGCTGGAAAATTTGGCCTTGGTGACAGAAATGATGCTGGAGATCACGTGATAGAATTTTGCAAAACCTATGACTTATTCATTGCAAATACCTTTTTTCAACAATACAAATGGTGGCTATACATGTGGACTTCCCAGGTGGAGTACATAGGAATCAGATTAACTACATCTGTGGCAAGAGGTAATGGGAAAGCTTAGTATCTTCAGCCAAAACAAGGTCAGGAGCTGATTGTGAAATAGACCATCAATTCCTCATATGTAACTTCAACTTGAAGTTGAAGACAATTAAAATAAGTCCATAAGAGCCAAAACATGACCTTGAATATATCCCTCCTGAATTTAGAGACCATCTAAAGAATTGATTTGACGCATTGAACACCAATGACCAAAAACCAGAAGAATTGTGGGATGACATAAGCACATCATCCATGAAGACAGCAAGAGGTCATTAAAAACACAAGAAAAAAAGAAAAGACCAAAATGGATGTCAGAAACTCCATTTTCAGACTCTGAAAATTGTCCTTGAATGGAGAGTATCTAAAGCAAATGGAAGAAATGACAAGTTAAAGAGCTGAACAGAAGATTTCAAAGAGCAGATTGAGCAGACAAAGCCAATTCCTATAATGAAATGTGCAAAGACCTGGAGTTAGAAAACCAGAAAGGAAGAACACACTTGGTATTTCTCAAGCTGAAAGAATTGAGGAAAAAAATTAAGACTTGAATTGCAATATTGAAAGACTCTATGGACAAAATATTGAATGATGCAGGAAACATCAAAAGAAGATAGAAGAAATACACAGTTACCATACCCAAAACAACTGCTTGATCTTCATCCATTTCAGGAGGTGGCATATGATCAAGAACCAATGGTACTGAAGGAAGAAGTTGAAGCTGCACTGAAGGAAGTGGCAAAGAACAAGGCTCCAGGAATTGATGGAATACCCATTGAGATGTTTCAACAAATGGATGCCCTTCTGGAGGCACTCACTTGGATATGACCAGAGGATTGGAAGACAGCTACCTGGCCAATGGATTGGAAGAGATCCATATTTGTGCCCATTCCAAAAAAAGGTGATCTCACAAAATGTGGAAATTATCGAACAATATCATTAATATCTCATGCAAGTAAAATCTTACTGACGATAATTAAAAAAACGGTTGCGGCAGTATATTGACAGAGAATGACGAGAGGTGCAAGCTGGATTCAGAAGAGGACATGGAATGAGGGATATCATTGCTGATGTCAGATAGATCTTGGCTCAAAACAAAGAATACCAGAAAGATGCTTACCTGTGTTTTATTAACTATGCAAAAGCATTTGATTGTGTGGATCATAACAAACTGTGGATAACATTGAGAAGAATGGGAATTCTGGAACACTTGGTTGTACTCATGAGGAACCTGTACATAGACCAGGAGGCTGTCATTCAAACAGAAGAAGGGAACACTGGTTGAAAATCAAGAAGGGAGTTGGTCAGGGTTGTATCCCTTCACCATACCTATTCAATCTATATGCTGAGCAAACAATCTGAGAAAGTGGACTATATGAAGAAGAATACAACATCAAGATTGGAGGAGGAATAATTAACAACCTGTGATATGCTGATGACACAACTTTTCTTGCTGAAAATGAGGATGACTTGAACCACTTACTGATGAACATTGAAGACTACAGTCTGCAGTATGGATTACATATCGATATAAAGAAAACAAAAATCCTCATAACTGGACCTATAAGCAGCATCATGATAAATGAAGAAAAGATTGAAGTTGTCAAAGACTTCATTTTGCTTGGTTCTACTATTGACACCAATGGAAGCAGCAGTCAGGACATCAGATGATGTATAGCACTGGGCAAATTGGCTGCAAAGGACCTCTTTCAAGTGCTGAAGAGCAAAGATGTCTCCTTGAGGACTAAGGTGCATCTGACACAAGCCATGATATTTTCAATTGCCTCATATGCATGTGAGAGCTGGACAATGAATAAGGAAGAGCGAAAAAGAGTGGATGCTTTTGAGTTGTGGTGCTGGTGAAAAATGCTGAAAATAGCATGGACTCCTAAAAGAACTAACAAATCTATCCTGGAGGAAATGCAGCCAGAATGCTCCTTGGAAGAGAGAATGGCCAGACTTCGTCTCACATACTTTGGTCAGGTTATCAGAAGGGACCATTCCATGGAGAAGGATGTCATGCTTGGTAAGGTGGAGGGTGGACCAAAGAATGGAAGACTGTCAACGAGATGGATTGACACAGTAGCTGTGGTGATGGGCTTAAGTACAGCAATGATCACGGAGCTGGTACATGACCTTGTGTTGTTTCGTTCTGCTGTGCATAGGGCCTCTCTGAATCAGAGACAACTCAACAGCACCTAACAATAACACAATTTTAGATTCAGCAAACTCTAGTTCTATGAACTATACCCTAAAGAAACCCTAGAATGTCTGTCTAGGGAGACACATACAAGAATATTCCTTACAGAAGCAAAATCAGTAGCAGGTTGGCTAAATTGAGTGGTACATTCATAGGATGGAATATATCACCATTACAAACTTTTGAAAGGAACAATATAGAATGAAAAAATAAGCAAGATACAGAATACTTTTTATAGCATAAAACTATTTATGTAAACTTTTAAAGCACAATAACATTTGTATTATTTATGGATTAATGTATATGTAATATAAAGTTACAGAAAGTGGGCTAGAAGAACATCAGATTGATAATAGTAATTACTTTCAGAGAAGGGAAGATGACTGACCTGGGCATACGATACAAAGGAACCTGCAGTTGTACTTGCAAATGTTTCATTTTTTTAATTATTAGAAAAAGACAAAGCGCATATGACAATAACCAAAAAAACAAACTCACTGCCATCAAGTCAGATAGGAATCATAGTGACCCCTCCTTGGGTTTCTGAGTCTGTATCTTTATGGAAATGGATCACCCAGTTTTCCTTCTGAGGAGTGGCTGGTGGGTTTGAACTACCAGACTTCTGGTTAGCAGTCAAATGCCTTAGGCAATCTGGAAAGTGGGAGTGCACATAATTATTTTAGGATTTTCTATAGTTTTCTCAAAGTTTTAAGTTTTCAAAATGAAAGAATGTTAGGAAGAAAAGAGAGAAAAGAAAGCAAAGAAGGAAGAAAGAAGGAGAGAAGACAGCCTCTGTTGGACTCCTTTGTAAATCTGATTAGGCTGAGGAAGTTGAGTCAAACATCATGGTAGTACCCACATTTCCTTAAAAACACCCAAAACACCAATAATAGAATAAACAACAAATGCATGTAAATAATTTTGATAATAACAATAAATCAAAGGGAATATTTGCCTGTGGGAAAGGCCATCCACAGGCTTGGTCTTGTGAATGAATGCACCATGGACCCTGCAAGAGTGTGGAGCATCCAGTGTTCCTTGTACTGCCTTGCAAGTCCATGGGTCCCACATCCCTTTTGGGCATTGTTGTTGTTGTCATTAAGTGCCGTCGAGTCATTTCCGACTCATAGCGTCCCCATGCACAGCAGAACGAAACACTGCCGATCCTGCGCCAGCCCCACAATCCCTGCTATACTTGAGCCC
>NW_006921637.1:9206008-9211008 GCF_000298275.1 Orycteropus afer afer | reverse complement strand
CAAGTAGAAAAAATATATATAAGAAGAGCAGAAAATCCTCTGTGGGGAAATGCAGTGTAATTTTATAACATTTTTGGCACTAGATAAAAATGTTGTATGTAAACTATATTAAGTAATATTTTTAATATTCTGGATGGCTCTTTTCTATAAACATCTATGATAGTTGGAGTTGTGTGTCAACTTGACTAGATCATAATTCTGTGTTGTTTAAGCAGTTGTGATGTGGTTATTCCCATGATGGGATCAGATGAATATGTTTGGGCAGCCAATTCATTGAAAGGGAGTTTCCCTAGGGGTGTGGCCTGCTTAGTTATGGCTAAGTACAGCTGCACTGAAGGAATTAATGAGAAACAAGGCTCCAGGAATTGAGAGAATACCCATTGAGATGTTTCAACAAACAGATGCTACACTGGAAGAACTTACTCATCTATGTCATGAAATTTGGAAAACAGCTACCTGGCCAACTGGGTAGAAGAGATCCATATGTGTACCCATTCCAGAGAAAGGTGATTACACAGAATGTGGAAATTATCAAACAATATCATTAATATTACACAGAAGTAAAATCTTGCTGAACATAATTCAAAAATGGTTGCAGCAGTATATTGACAGGGAACTTTCAGAAATGTAAGTTGGATTCAGAAGAGGACATGAAATGAGGGATATCATTACTGATGTCAGATGGATCTCAGCAGAAAGCAAAGAATACCAGAAAGATGTTTACTTGTTTTTTGTTGACTATGCAAAGGCATTTGATTTTGTGGATCATAACAAATTATGGAAAACATTGAGAAGAATGGAAATTCCAGAACACTTAATTGTGCTCATGGAGAATCTGTATTTAGACCAGGAGGCTATTGTTGGAACAGAACGAGGAAATACTGCATGGTTTAAGATCAGGAATGAACTGTGTCAGGATTGTATACTTTCAGTACACTCAATGCACTGTATTCAATCTGTATGCTGAGAAAATAATCTGAGAAGCTGGAATGTATGAAGAAGAATGTGGCATCAGGATTGGAGGAAGATTCATTAACAACCTGCAATATGCAGACGGCACAACCTTGGTTGCTGAAAGTGAAAGTGACTTAAAGCTCTTACTGATGAAGATTAAAGACTACAGGATGGATTACATCACAACATAAAAAAAAAAATCCTCACAACTGGATCAATAAGCAGCATCACAATAAATGGAGAAAAGGTTGAAGTTGTCAAAGATTTCATATTACTTGGTTCTGCAATCAACACCATGGAAGCAGCAATCAAGAAATCAGATGTCATATTGCACTGGGGAAATCTGCTGCAAAAGACCTCTTTCAAGTGAGGAAGACCAAAGATGTCTTTTTCAAGACTAAGGTGCACCTAACCCAAGCCCTGGTGTTCCCCATCACCTCATATGCATGTGAAAGTTGGACAATGAATAAGAAAGACCAAAGAAGAGTAGATGCTTTTGAGTTGTGATATTGGCAAAGAATACTGAAAGTACCATGGACTACCAGAAGAACTAACAAATCTGTCCTGGAAGTGAAGCCGTAATGCTCCTTGGAAGCAAGAATGACTAGACTTTGTCTCACCTACTTTGGTCATGCTGTCAGAAGGGGCCATTCCCTGGAGAAGGATATCATGCTTGGTAAACTGGAGGGTCAGCAAAAAAAGGGAAGGCCTTCAACAAGATGGACTGACACAGGGATTGCAACAGTGGGCTCAGGTATAGCAGAGATTGTGAGGATGGGGCAAGACTGGCCAGTGGTTTGTTCTGTTGTACAGAGGGCTGGTATGAGTTGGAGTTGACTCGATGGCACCTAATGACAATAACAATAAGAAGTTTCATAACATTGCCCCCTGAACCTGAAGATTCTTACAGGGTGGTAGAATAAATAACTTTTGTGTTTTGTAGCATGACTTATTATGCCTTTTGTTCTTTTATTTACCAAATAATTATCTGGGGCCTGACTACTACGTGCTATGTGCTGCTTACTATCTCAGTTTCTCTCTCTCCCTAATATGCCTTTAATGAGTAAGTTGTAGGTCTTGCAAAATCTAGAAGGTGGACCCTGGTATAATTTCTATCACCAAGGCCATATTTTCCAACTACTGATGCTTCTTCTCTGTTTCCAACTTCTTCAATACCTTTAAAACAAGATCAGGTACTGAATATAGAAGAGAGCAGCATCAATTGCTCATATGCAAGCTTAAGTTGAAGCTGAATGAAAGTAAAACAAGACCATGAGAGCCAAAATATGACCTTGAGTATATATCCTAACAGGATTTAGAGATCATCTAAAGAATATAATGGATGTATTGAACACCAAGGATGGAAGATCCAGTAAGTTGTTAAAGCAAAAGATCATATATATATATATATATATATATATACACATATGAAAGTATTATAATGAAATGTGCCAAGACCTGAAGTTAGAAAAACAAAAGGGAAGAACACACTCAGCCTTTCACAAGCTGAAAGAACTGTGAAAGAACTGAAGAAAAACTTCAAACCTTGAGTTGCAATATGGAGAATTCCATGGGCAAAAATGACCAAGAAATGCCAGAAATTCAAGCTGGATTCAGAAGAGAATGTGGAAGAAGGGATATCAAGCTGATGTCACATGGATCTTGGCTAAAGGCAAAGAATACTAGAAAGATGTTTATCTGTGTTTCATTGACTATGTAAGGATATTCGCTCATAACAGATTTTGGGTATCATTGAGAAGAATAGGAATTCCAGAACACTTAATTGTACTCATGAAGAACCTGTACATTGACAAAGAGCCAGTACTTTGAACAGAACAGGGGATACTGCATGGTTTAACATCAGGAAATTTGTGTGTCAAGATGGTATTCTTTCATCATACTTACTCAATCTGTATGTTGAGCAAATAATCCAAGAAGCTGGACTATATGAAGAAGAACATGGCATTGGGACTGGAAGAAGACTTACTAACAACCTGCAATGTTGACCTGACCATGAGGCGAAGCTGTGTGTTTTGGACAATAAGTAAAAATAAATGAAGATTCTGTTTTCTATAACTATTTTCCAGAAAATTTTACTAAAATTAAAATCAATTCAGGTTATTTGGACAAATCCAGGTGGAAGTTTTACAAAATTAGTTCCCAAAAATTTAACCTGAACAAGCCATGCACGAAGTGGAGACAAGAGGGCATGCTGCTGGCATAATCTGCCAATCCCCTCAATAACAAAATCTGAAAATGTGAGCAAAACAGATATAAATAATGATCCTGGAATTCTGGACATCCAATGAGAAGGTAAAGAATTAGATTGAGCACTGATTGGAAATGGAAACAGAGCAAGATTAGTGACTGGGGAGAGAGAGAAGAGTCTGGACCCTTTGAAGTGGGAGACATCTTGAATAGAGATGCAGATGCTGAGGAGAGGAAAAAAAAAAAAGAACTTCATGGAATCCACACAATGTTAATGACACAATTTAGACCGGAAGAAAAAAAAAAAAAAAAACCCATAAGCATGGTGGAAAGTGATAGAGAAATGGGCAGGAATCAGGTCAGAGTTACAAGCAGGTGGCCACAGAGAGAGGAAGGAGGTGGAAAGGGAATCATGTTCACTGCCCACAGAAGCCAGGTTTGGCAAAAGGCCTGTGTTGTGGCAATGGAAGAAACTGGGCTTGGGACAATCTCTTGCTCAACTGAATCTGGGCAAGAAAAGGACAAATGACTGTGAAACCCTGCCCTTGCCAATTCTGACCCTAGAATTTCTCTATTTCTAGTAATCTGAGTCAGGGGCTGAAACTTGCCCACTGGATGCCTAAGGAACTGAAAGAAATTTTCCACACTGAAATAAGAGGTATCACTCTGCAGCCTCCTCTTTCAGGGGGCTCACTTAAGCCAAACACCTCCCTACTCTGTGAAAGGTTTGTGTTGGAGTGATTAGAGAACAGAGTATCAGGACAGCATTTCACTAGTCTAGGCAGGAACTGCATCTGCCAAGAAGGGAGCCAGATCCATGTAGTGAATTACGACTGGTAAACTATACTCTCCACTTCAAAAAGTACAGCTTCCCTGTGAATAGGAGCAAAACTCCTTCGCACCACCACCAAGCTGGAGACCAAGGAAATACCATAGCCACCTGCAGCTCACTCCAAACATACAGACCCAGAGACAGAAGCTATCCTTCCCTCTGAAAATGTCATTGGTTGATTCTTCTCACACTGAACAAAACAGACAAGCATCTGCAGCTTTTTTGACTGGTGGAGCCCATTAATACCAGGCTCCTTTCACCTCCATAGGAATACACCTACAAAATATGGTTACTGTTATACTTGCTTGCTTCCAGAGCTGCAACCTAATCATAATTAGAAAAGTCCCTCCCCCTCAGTGTCCCTATCTCCCCTTTATTTGTCTCCTTTCCTCTTTCCTCATTTTCCTCCATTTTAACCTATTTATTTCTCCCTCCTCCTCATTTAAAAAAAATTTTTGCCAATCTTTCAGCTTGACAACTTCTCCTTTTTTCCTATATTTTTTCTTTTATTTTCCTTCTATCTTTTTTCTTTTCTTTCTCTTCTTATTTCCTTTTTTTTTTTTTTTTTTTGGTTCTTGCCCAACAGGAGGAGGACATTAACTCTCCACTTAGTCATTTCTACTGCAATGACCACCTCACCCAACAGACAAGCACCACCATCAAGTTCTACACCACTGGATCAAAGACGCCACTGGATTAACAGGTAGACAACACCTGTTAATCCCAACCACAGTTCCTTTTCACATCAAACAGAGACCTGGACCTCATTCCCATCAATTATTCCACCAATCTGGAGATAACTGGAGAGCGCCTCACAGCTGCTAGGTTAACAACCAAAAAAAATGGACCTGCTCCACTCTCCTCTCATCTAGATATATTGAAACAAGCCAACACACAATCAACAAATAAAAACAACAACTTCAAAATGTCTCAGAACAGCAAATACCATTCAAAAAAGAAATGAGACAAGATAGCAGAAGCAGGTGATCAAAATAAAAAGCTAGGA
>NW_006921637.1:9200063-9205805 GCF_000298275.1 Orycteropus afer afer | reverse complement strand
TTCAGGAAAATAATAAAAGAACAAAATGACAAAATAAATAGACAATTAGAAATCATACAAAAACAAGAGTTAGATATAAAAGACAGATAATATTCTTGAAGAGTTCAGGAAAATAATAAAAGAACAAAATGACAAAATAAATAGACAATTAGAAATCATACAAAAACAAGAGTTAGATATCCAGAAATGAACAATAAAATTATGGAGACAAATACCATGTTGAAAGGACAAAAGAGTAGAATTGAATTGGCCAAGGAACGCATATCCCAGTTAAAAGACAAATCCTTTGGCATAGCTTGTATGAGGAAAAATCAGAAAAGATAATCTAGAGAAGTGAAGAAAACCTAAGGGTTATTTGGGATGATATCAAAAGAAATAACATATGCTTGATTGGAATTCCAGAACAAGAGGAGGCAAAAAATAAATAAATTGAAAAAATGAAGAATTGAATAAATAAAACACAGAGAAAATTGTTGAAGACTTCCTTCAGAAATCTTCCCCAATATCATGAAAGATGCAAAAACATCCATCCAAGAAGCTCAAATAACCCCAAAGAAGATAGACCCCCCAAAATATGTCACCAAAACATATCATAACCAAACTTTCCAAAAACAGAGACAAAGAAAGAATCTTGAGAGCAACTCAGGAAAAATGGAATGTCACTTAAAAAGGGCAACAGATAAGACTAAGGTCTGGGAGTTTCAGTCAGATGACGGAATAGGCAGAAAGACTGCACAGACCCTCTTCAACAAAGAAAAGGGGAACCAATTAACACAGATAAGAAGATAATCCTGGACCACTGAGTCTTGAAGGGAAGGATATAGAAGTGTAATAAACTCTGTCTAGCAGAAGAATTTGAATGAAAATACCAAAAACAGAGACATATGGAGCTGCGGTCTGGCAGTGATCCTGATGGCACAGACAGCTTGGATATTGCTGAGTGGTGGCAGGACCTAGGAATTAACCTAAAAATCAGCTCTGCTAGTCAGGGACTGCACAGAGGACTGCTGTGGTGGCTGGGGAATAAAAGGGGAAGCAGAGAAGAGGACAGCAGGTTGAGCTGTGGACTTTTCCCTATCCAGAGGGTGAAGCCATTGTGAATGTTCACAAGCAACTTGACCATTTTGGATATATAAAGTGACAGCATTCTCCCAGACTCCAGTAGCTTAAGAACAGGCTCCACTCACCAGTAACCTCAAGAACATTACAGACCTGGATGACTGGAAAGGTGCAACATTCCCCTTGATACTCTAATACCCCACACCCACTTGGTGAATGGAGGTGTGGCCATCCCCCACTCCCACCCAAGTTCTGGGCCCACAAGAACTCCATCCTATCTGTGTGCTCTGACAGAGCCTGGGTGCCCAACCCTGCCCTCAGCCAATTTTTGTTTTTTTTCCTTTTCTTTTTCTGTTTTTCAGTTTGCTTCTTTTGGTCTATTTTAAAACTACTACTATTATTATTACTTTTGTCCTTTTTAATATTATTCTTAATTCTTCCCATCCCAGGTCCTGGTTTTCAGCTTTTTTTCTTTTTCCTATTCCCGGTTGCAAATTTTTTTTTTTTTCTTTCTTGTAGTTAACTCAGTTCCTTGTTTTTCTTTTTGGATTTTTCCATTTTTTCTTCATTACCCTCCTTCTCTATCTTTGTTTTCTCTTATTGCCTTATCTCCAGATATTGCAGGGTTTTTTTTTTTTTTTTTTTTTTTTTCCTTTTTTCCCTTATTGTTCCCATTTGAGTACATGGTGTATTTTTTGTCCACATACTTTTACTTTTTTTGATGGCTATTCAATTGTTCTTTTGCTCTAATGGAGTGGAAGACAGCAACAACTTCCATGTGACAGAACTACACCCACACCTCCTGCAACTTCACTTACTGACCAAGAGACAACACTTTCTTCTCCACCAACGGGCCAACAATAGAAAACCACCAAGAAGAGGCTGATTCACCCTTGGCTGTCCTTCACAAGCAGTTAAAAGAGATCTAAATTCAACAATGCCACAATGTCTTGAAGACAACACACCATCACAGTCCACACAAAGAAGCAAGATAAAGTGGTAGAAACAAGGGAGCAGGATACAGCCCTAGAACACATCCCTGCGGAAGAAGCAGCATTGGAACTCTCTGATAAGGAATTCAAAAGAATTATATTTAGATATCTTCAAAGGATTGAGAGACAGACCAAGGAAAATACTCACAAAACCCTAGAAGAATTTTGAAAGAAAATAAAAGAACAAAATGAAAAATTAGAAATTATTCTAAATCTGCAGATAGAAATCCAGAAGATTAATACTAAATTGTCAGAAATAGATAAAGCATTGGAAGGGCAAAGGGGTAGAATTGATGCAATGGAAGACAAAATTAATGAGATTGAAGACAAATACCTGAATACTTCTTTGGAAAGGATCAATCACAGAAAAGATCAAAACAAAATGAAGAAAGCTTAAGGTTCATGTGGGATATCATCAAAAGGAATAACCTACATGTCATTGGAATTCCAGACAGGAAGAGAAAAATAAAACCACTGAGAAAATTGTCCAAGATTTGTTGGAGGAGAACTTGTCTTCTTTGATGAAAGATGAGAATATATTCATTCAGGAAGTCAAATAAATCTCAAACAAGATAGATCCCAGAAGAAAATCACAAAGACATATCATCATCAAACTCATCAAAACCAAAGACAAAGATAGAATCCAGGAAGCAGCACAGGAAAAACAAAAAGTTACTTACAAAGAACAACCAGTAAGAATAAGCTCTGATTTCTCAGCAGAAACCACATAAGCGAGAAGGCAATGGGATGGTATATATAAAACCCTGAAACAGAAAAATTTTCAACCAAGAATTATAATTATCCCTCAAAAAATTATCACTCAAATATGATGGTGAAATTAGGAGATTTACAAATAAGTAGAAATTAAGAGAATTTTTTAAAACCAGACCAACCTTACAAGAGATACTAAAGAGTCCTTTGAACAGAGAACTAAAAATAGCAAATAAAAACCAACCATTAATACACAAGTTGACATAACCCAGAAATCACAGCTATGGACATATCCAAAGTAAAATGAGCTTACAAATTGTAAACAGGGAACCAGATACATCAATTGGCAAGTGAGGATAACTACAAATCAAAAAGAGGGAAAAATACTGTGTACTTACAGAACTTCTAAATGGTGAGGAAGTTAAGAGAGTTGCAAGATAGAATGGACTGTTCTAATCTCAGAGAGAAAATTATAAATCACAGGGTAACCTCAAAGAAAAATGATAAACCTTCACATCACAATAAAAAAGAGGGCAAGCAAAAATATTCAGCAAATACTAAAACAACAGCAACAAAGGAAATGATACTGATTCATAAACATAAACAGCCCAGCACAGAAAATAATATGGAGCAAAGAAACCAGGGACACCATGAAAAAACATATACCAAGTGACAGCTACCAATTCATACTTGTCAATAATTCACTGAATGTTAACGGATTAAATGTACCACTAAAGAGACAGAGAGTTGCAGATTGGATAAGAAAACAAAACCCATCAATATGCTGCCTACAAGAGACACACCATAGAGACAAAGACAAAAATAGACTAAAAATCAAAGGTTGGAAAAAGATATATCAAGCAAATGGCAACTGTAAGAGAGCAGGAGTGGCAATATTAATTTCTGATCAAATTGAATTTAAGACAAAAATAACCATAGAGACAGGAAGGGCATTATATAATGATTAAAGGATCGATTGAACATGAAGATATAACCATAATATATATCTATGGTCCCAATGAAAGCACCCAAAAATATATAAATCAGACTATAAAAGAGTTGAAAGGCAAATGGGTGACTCCACAGTCATAGTGGCAGACTTTAATACACCACTTTCAATGAAAGATAGAACAACTGGAAAAAAAACTCAACAAAGATGCAGAAGAGCTAAACAGTACAATCCACCAACTTGACCTTATAGTCATCTACAGAGTACTTTACCCAAGAACAGCACAATATACATTCTTTTCCAGTGTACATAGAACATTTCCATGATAGACCATATGTTAGGCCATAAAGCAAGCTTTCATAAATTTAAAAATATTGAAATACTGCAAAGCCTCTTCTCAGGTCACAATGGTATTAAATTAGAAATCATCAATAGGAAGATCAATGGAAAAAGAGTAAACACATGGAAATTGAACAACACCCTCCTAAAGAAAGACTGGGTAAGAGAAGAAACAAAAATTGAAATTCAAAAATTCCTTGAATCAAAAGAGAATGAAAACACAACATACCAAAATCTTTGGGACACAGCAAAAGCAGTGATCAGAGACCAATTTATAGCAATAAATGCACACATCAAAAAAGAAGCAAGAGCCAAAATCAACACTTTAAACCAACATCTCCACCAATTAGAAAAAGAACAGCAAGAAAAGCCTACAGTGGGTTTCAGAAGAAAGGAAATAATAAAGATCCGAGCAGAAATCAATGAAACATAAAATAGAAGGGCAACAGAAAAAATCAACAAGACCAGGACTTGGTTTTATGAAAAGATCAATAAAATTGACAAGCCTAAAGCATAAAATGAATAATTTTATTCACTTTAATTAAATTCAAATTTAATAAAGGAAAAGAGGGAGAGAATACACATAACACAAATAATAAAAGAAATGGGTGACATCACAATGGAACCAACTGAAATAAAACGGGTAATATCAGGATACTATGAAGAACTGTACTCCAAAAAAATAGAAAATCTGGAAGAAATGAACAGATTTCTAGAAACAAATCACTCACCTAAACTAACACAGATGCTGTGGAAAATTTGAACAGGTCCATAACAAAAGAGGAATTTGAACAGGTCATCAAAAAATTACCAACAAAAAGTCCTGGCCCATATGGTTTCAACAGAGAATTCTACCAAATATTCAGAGAAGAACTGATACCAATCCTACTCAAAGTATTCCAAAACATAGAAAAGGATGGAATCCTCCCTAACTCATTTTATGAAGCAAGCATAACCTTGACACCCAAACCAGGAAAAGACATCACTCAGAAGGAAAACTACAGACAAGCATCCCTCATGAATATAGATACAAAAATCTTCAACAAAATCCTAACCAATAGACTCCAACAACATATCAAGAAAATCATTTCTTATGACCAAGTGGGGTTAATATCAGGTATGCAGGGTGGTTCAATATTAGAAAAACAATCAATGTCATCCACCATGTAAATAAAACAAAGGAGAAGAACCACATGATGATATCAATTGATGCAGAAAAGGCATTTGAAAAGATCCAACACCCATTCTTGATCAAAACTCTCAACAAAATAAGAATAAAAGGGACATTCCTCAGCATAATAAAGGGAATCTATGCAAAAACAACAGCCAACATTATTCTCAAAGGAGAGAGATGGAAACAATTCCTCTTGAGAACAGGAAGCAGACAAGGATGTCCACCATCACCATTTCTATTCAGCTTTGTACTGGAAGTCCTATCCAGGGCCATAAGGAAAGAAAAGGAAATCAATGGCATCCAAATTGGTAAGGAAGAAGTCAAACTATCCCTATTTGCTGATGATATGATCCTATACCTAGAAAGCCCTAGAGATTCAGACAAAAATCTATGGGAACTAATTGAGATTTAGCATTGTGGCGGGATATAAGATCAACATCCAAAAATCAGTTGGATTCCTCTACACCAGCAAAGAGATTGCTGAAAAAGAAATAAGGAAATCAATACCATTCTCAATA
>NW_006921637.1:9196986-9198833 GCF_000298275.1 Orycteropus afer afer | reverse complement strand
AGTTGGAATTAGAAATACCATTTGACCCAGCCATTCCATTACTAGATATATATCCTAAAGAAGTGAGAGCCATGACAAGAACAAACATATGCACACTCATGTTCATCATAGCACTATTTACAATAGCCAAAATGTGGAAACAACCTAGGTGTCCATCAACTGAAGAATGGATAACCAAACTACAGTACATACACACAATGGAATTCTATGCAATGCTAAAGAATAATGTAAAATCTGCAAAATACCACATAATGTGGATGAACTTGGAGTGAAATAAGTCAATCACAGAGGGAAAAATATTGTATTAGTCCGTTATTGTAAAAGTCAATCTATACATTCAATGCAATCTCAATCCAGATACCATCAACATTCTTTAAAGATATGGAAAAATCAATCAATAATTTTATACGGAAAGGAAAGAGACCTTGGATAAACAAAGCACTACCGAAGAAGAAGACAAACTTGCAAGTCCCACACTCTTCAGTCTCAAAACCAACTATTCAGCCTCAGTAGTCAAATAATCTGGTCTTGGTACAATAATAGACATATAGAAAAATTCAACAGAATTTAGAGTCCAGAAATAGATCCATCTACCTATGGACAACTCATCTGTCAGTTTATTGTACTGGTGTGGTTTTTTGTGTGTTGCTTTGAAGGTGGAGTCTATGCCCCTGATATTTCAAATACCAGCAGTGTCACCCATGCTGTACAGGTTTCAATGGATCTTCCAGATGAATATAGTCTGGGAAGAAGGACAAGGCCTTCCATTTCTGAAAAAGCTGGCCACTGAAAACCTTATGAATAGCATGAAACATTGTCTGATATAGTGCCAGAAGATGAGCCCCACAGGTTGGAAGGCACTCAAAATGGGACCAAGGAAGAGTTGCCTCCCCAAAGTAGAGTAGACCTTAATGATGTGTATGGAGTAAAGCTTTCAAGACCCTCATTTGATGATAGGGAAAGATGCAAACTAGGAAGAAATAGATGCAAACATTCATTACTATTCAGCACATGGAATGTAGGGAATATGAATCTAGGAAAATTGGAAGTTATCAAAAATGAATTGGAATTTATAAAGATCAATATCCTAGGCATTAATGAGCTGAAATGGACTGGCATTCGTCAATTTAAATCAGACAATCATAAGATCTACTATGCAGGGAATGACAAACTGAAGAGGAATGACATTGCATTCATTGTAAAAAAGACATCTCAAGATTGATCGTGAAGTACAATACTATCAGTGATAGGGCAATATCTATATGCCTACAAGGAAGACCAGTTAATACTACTAGTTTCTAATTTATGCACCAACTACTAAAGCCAAAGATGAAGAAATTAAAGATTTCTACCAACTTGTGCAGTCTGATATTGACCAAACATGCAATCAAGATGTATTGATAATTATCGCTGATGAGGATGCAAAAATTGGAAACAATGTATAGCCTTGGTGATAGAAAATATGCTGGAGATAACATGATAGAATTTTTCAAGCCAACGACTTATTCATTACAAATACTTTTTTCAACTATATAAATGGTGGCTATACACATGGACCTTGCCAGATGGAATACACATAGATCAGATTGACTGCATCTGTGGAAAGAGGAGATGGGGAAAATCAATATCATCAGTCTAAACAAGACCAGAAGCTGAATATGAAACAGACCATTAATTGCTCATATTCACCTCAAGTTGAAAGTAAAAAAAAAAAAAAAAAATACATCCATGAGCTCAAAAATATGACCTTGATTATATCTCACTTGAATTTAAAGAACATCTGAAGAATAGATTTGATGGATTGAACACCAATGACCAAAGATCAGACAAGTTGTGGGATGACATCA
>NW_006921637.1:9194503-9196666 GCF_000298275.1 Orycteropus afer afer | reverse complement strand
TGGTAGCATAGTGGCTCAGGCACTTGACTGCTAACCAGAAGGCTGGTGGTTCAAACCCACCAGCCACTCCTCGGAAGGAAGATGGAGCAATCTACTTCCGTCGTGATACTGCTTGGAAACCCAAGGAGGGGTCGCTATGAGTCGGGGCCAACTCGACGGCACACAACAACAACAACATGTTCAAAATATTGAATGATGCAGGAAGAATCAAAAGAAGATGGAAGGAATACATAGAGTCACTGTATCAAAAAGAATTGATGTCTAACTATTTCAAGAGGTAGCATAAGATCAAGAACTAATGGTACTGAAGGAAGAAATCCAAGCAACACTGAAAGAATTGGTGAAAAACAAGGCTCCAGGAATTGACAGAATATCCAATGAGATGTTTAACAGAATGTGGACATTATTGAACAATATTATTAATATCACAGTCAAGTAACATCTTCCTGAAGACAATTCAAAAGCAGTTGCAGCAGTATATTGACAGAGAATTTACAGAAATGCAAGCTGGATTCAGAAGAGATCATAAAATGAGGGATATTATTGCTGATGTTGGATGTATCTTAGCTGAAAGCAAAGAATACCAGAAAGATGTCTACCTGTATTTTATCGACAATGCAAAGTCATTTGACTGTGTAAATCATAGTAAATTATGAATAGCATTGTGAAAAATGGGAATTCCAGAACACTTAATTGTTCTCATGAGAAGCTTGTACATAGACCAAGAAGTTGTCTTTTGAACACAACATGGGGATACTGCATGGTTTAAAATCAGGAAGGGTGTGTGTTAGGGTTGTATCATTTCACTATATTTATTCAATCACTCCTTGGGAGGAAGATGGGGCAATCTACTTCCATACTGATACTGCCTCGGAAACCCAAGGAGGGGTCACTATGAGTCAGCTCTGACTCGATGGCACATAACAACAATAGCAACAACATTCAATCTATATAATGAGCAAACAATCTGAGAGGCTAGATTGCATGAAGAAGAAAGCAGCATCAAGATTGGAGGATGAACCATTAAAAACCTACAGTATGCAAAAGATACAACCTTGCTTGCTAAAAGTGAAGCACTTATTGATGCAGATAAAAGATTAAAGTCTTCAATATGGATTACACCTCAAGAAAAAGAAAATGAAAATTCTCACAACTGGTCCAATAAGCAACATCTTGATAAATGGAGGAGAGATTGAAGTTGTCAGGAATTTCATTTTACTTGGATCCACAGTCAACCCTCATGGAAGCAGCAGCTAGGAAATCAGACATTGTATTGCCCTGGGTATATCTGCTGCAAAAGACTCCTTTAAAGTTTTAAGAGGCAAAAATGTCACTTTGAAGACTAAGATGCCTGACCCAAGCCATGGTATTTTCAATCACTTCATATGCATGTGAAAGTTGGACAATGAATAAGAAGGATCAAAGAAGAGTTGATGACTTTGAATAGTGATGTTGGTGAAGAATGTTGAGAATACCATGGACTGCCAGAAGAACAAACAAGTCTGTCTTGGAAGAAGTGTGTCCAGAATGCTCCTTGGCAGCGAGAATGGCCAGACTTCATCTCACCTAATTTGGTCATGTTGTCAGAAGGAAACATTCCCTGGAGAAGGATATGCTTGGTAAAGCAGAGGCTCAGCAAAGAAGAGGAAGACCCTATAGGAGATGGATTGACACAGGGGCTGCAATAATAGACTAAAGCATAGCAAGGATTGTGAGGATGATGCCAAATCAGGCAGTATTTCATTCTGTGAAATACAATGTCACTATGAGTTGGAACTGACTCGACATCACCTAACAATAACAACAACAACCTATGGAGAGCTGATCTTTGACAAAGGGCTGAAACCCATTCAAAGGTGAAGAGATAGTCTCTTCAACAAATGGTGCCAGCAAAACTGGATATCCATTTGCAAAAAAATGAAACAAGATCTACACCTCACACCATACACTAAAACAAACTCAAGATGCATCAAAGACCATTACATTAAAGTAAAACTCAAAACTATAAAGTTTATCAAAGATAAAACAGGGTAAATGCAGGGACCCTACTTTGTGGCAAAAATAGACTACCAAGGAGGCGGGGCAAGATGGCGGACTAGGCAGAAGGATTGCACAGACCCTCTTCAACAAAGAAAAGGGAAACCAATTAACACAGACACAGAA
>NW_006921637.1:9185257-9188513 GCF_000298275.1 Orycteropus afer afer | reverse complement strand
AATAAGATGCAGGTTCTGATGCTCAGATCAGGTGTGGTACCTGAAATTCCTTTATAACAAGCTCTCGGGTGACACTGTAGACCATCCATTTACTCTGTAAATCTTCACCCAAATCCTAATAAAAAAAAAAAAAAAATAGACTACCAAGAATAACCCAAATGCACAAACAGCAGAAGAGAAACTATATGACTGAGCCCTTCCAAAGTTAAATTCTTCTGTGCATCAAAAGACTTCCAGAGGAGTAAATAGAGAACCTACAGATTAAGAAAAATATTTGACAACAGCATGTCCAACATGGACTTCTCTCTAAAATTTATAGAAAATGGCAATACCTCAACATCAGAAAGATAATCCAATTCAAAAATGGGCTAAGGACATGAACACACACTTTACCAAAGAAGATATCCAGGCATCTAGTAATCACAGGAAGAAATACTCATGATCATTAGCCATTAGAGAGATGCAAACCAAAACAACAATGAGATCTCATTACAGCAATAATAACAAAGTTCAACAAGATAGAAAACAGCAAATGCTGCTGAGGGTTTGGAGACATTCATACTCTCATACATTTCTGGTGGGACTTTAAAATGATACAACCCTTGTGGAAAATAATATGGTACTTCCTTAAAAAGTTGGAAATAGAAATGCCATTTGATCCAGTAATCCCATTATTAGGAATATATCCTAAAGAGTTGAGGTCTGGGACATGAATATGTAGACAGTGATAGATATATTCCCATCTGCTTATCCATACCTGCCTACCTATGAATCCACCCACTGACTATCTTGGCTGTTACTGATAATGGAGTGGTATAGTGCCTAAGGCATATGACTGCTAACCAGAAGGTTGTAAGTTCAAACCCACCAGCCACTATATGGAAGGAAGGCTGGGCAATCTAGCTCTGTAAAGATACTCAGAAACCCAAAATGCATCACTATGTGTAGGAATCAACTCAATGATAGTGAGTTTCATTTCTGGTTTATAAAAAGTCCACTTTGAGGGAGTATGTAGCTGGCCTATGGGACAACAAACTCAATTAGCACAACACGTTATACAAAATTATTGTTCTACTTCTTACCTCAGCAATTGGGGTCCTAATAGCTTGCAAGGGACCATCTAAGTGGCAACTACTGGTCTCTCTTCTTCCAGAGCAAAGAAGAATGAAAAAAGTCAAAGACACATGGAAACAGTTGGCCCAAAGGATTAATGGGCCGGGTGAACCTCTACCTATATGACCCAGGGACCAAAAGAACTGGATGGTGCCCAGCTACCAATGCCAAACATTTGGAAAAAGATAGAAATTGGAGATCCTGGACAGTTCTGGTAAGATGGCAGAATAGGCAGACAAACTACACAGAGCCACTTCAACAAAGAAAAGAGGAACCAATTAACACAGATACAGAAGATAATCCTGGACCCCTGTGCTTTAAAGGGAAGGATGTAGAAGTTGACTAAACTCCAATTAGCTGAAGAATTTGCACTATGCCACCAGAGCTCACAGAGACAAACAAGAACATTATATAATGATTAAAGGATCAATTGAATATGAAAGTTTTAACCATAATATATATCTATGGACCCAATGAAAGAGCATCAATATACATAAATCAGACTTTAACAGAATTGAAAGGGCAAAAAGATGACTCCACGGTCATAGTTATTGTTGTTAGCTGCCATCGAGTCATTTTTGACTCATAGCCACCCTATGCACAGCAGAACAAAACTGTCCTGTCACAGACCAGCTCCACAATCCTTGCTATACTTGATCCCATTGCTGCCGCCACTGTGTCAATCCAACTCATTGAGGGCCTTCCCTTCCTTCATCAACTGTCCACCTTACCAAGCATAACATCCTTCTCCAGGGAATGCTCCCTTCTGATTACATGACCAAAGTAGGTGAGATGAAGTCTGGCCATTCTCGACTCCAAGGAGCATTCCAACTCCACGTCCTCCAGGACAGATTTGTTAGATGATTTAGCATTCCATTTTACTCTCAGCATTATTTGCCAGCACCACAACTCAAAAGCATTAACTTTTCTTTGGTCTTCCTTATGCATTGGCCAGCTCTCACATGCAAATGAGATGACTGAAAATACCATGGCTTGTGTCAGATGCACCCTAATCCTCAAGGAGATATTTTTGCTCTTCAGCACTTCAAAGAGGTCCTGTGCAGCCAATTTGACAAGTACTATATGTCCTCTGATGTCCTGACTGCTGCTTCCATTGGCATTAATTATAAAACTAAGTAATGTGAAGTCTTTGACAACTTCAGTCTTTTCTGCATTTATTGTGTTGCTGCTTAAAGGACCAGTTGTGAGGATTTTTGTTTTATTTATATTGAGATGTAATCCATACTGCAGACTATATTTTTTAATCTTCATCAGTAAGTGCTTCAAGTCATCCTCACTTTCAGCAACCAAAGTTGTGTTGTCAGAGTGTCACAGATTGTTAATTATTCTTCCTCCAATCCAGATGCCACATTCTTCTTCATGAAGTCCAGCTCTCAGATTATTTGCTCAGTATATAGATTAAATAAGTATAGTAAAACAATACAACACTGACACACTCCCTTCTTGATTTTAAACCATGCAATGTCCCCTTGTTCTGTTTGAATGACAGCCCCCTGGTCTGTGTACAAGTTCCTCATGAGTACAATCAGTTGTTTTGTCCTTCCCATTCTTCTCAATGTTACCCATAAATTGTGATCCACACAATCAAATGCCTTTGCATAGTCAAAAATGCAAATAAACATCTTTCTGGTATTCTTTGTTTTGAGCCAAGAGCTGTGTGACATGAGCAATGATATCCCTCATTCCACATCCTCTTCTGAATCCAGTTTGCATTTCTGGAAGTTCTCTGTCAGTATATTGTTGTAACTGTTTTTTAATTATCTCCAGTAAGATTTTACTTGCCTGTGCTATTAAGGATATTGTTTGATAATTTCCACATTTTTGGGGATCACCTTTCTTTGAAATGGGTACAAATATGGATGGATCTTTTCCAGTCAGCTGGCCAGGTAGCTGTCTTCCAAATCTCTTGGCATAACCGAGTGAGTGCCTCCAGTGGGGCATACCTTTGTTGAAACATCTCAATGGGTATTCCGTCAATTCCTGGTGCCTTGTTCTTTGACAATTCCTTCAGTGAAGCTTCAACTTCTTTAAATCCATTGGTTCTTGTTCATATGCCACCTCCTGAAATGGATGAAGATCGACCAGGTCTTTTTGATTTTTTTTTTTTTTTTAAATTAGGATT
>NW_006921637.1:9182787-9184402 GCF_000298275.1 Orycteropus afer afer | reverse complement strand
ATAGGCCCATTGTTTGCCAACCCTATATATGATCTTGGATACACTCTCCATTTAGACATACCTAATTGTTTAGCTTGTTCACCCATCTATCCATCCCTATACCCATGTTTGCTTTCATTGACAACTCAGTACTGTAGACCAGGTCTTTTTGGTAAATGATTCTGTGTATTTCTTCCATTTTCTTTTAATACTTGGTGCATCATTCAATATTTTTCCCATAGAATCTTTCAATATTGCAATGTGAGGCTTAAATTTTTTCTTCAGTTCTTTCAGCTTGAGAAATGATGAGCATGTTCTTCACATTTGGTTTCCTAACTCCACTTCTTTGCACATTTCATGATAGTAATTAGCTTTGTCTTCTCCAGCTGCTCTTTGAAATATTCTGTTCAGCTCTTTTTCTTGTCATTTCTCCCATTTGCTTTAGCTACTGTCCACTCAAGGGCAATTTTCAGAGTCTCTTCTGACATCCATTTTGCTTTTTTCTTCCTTTCTCATCTTTTTAATGACCTCTTGTTTACTTCATGGATGATGTTCTTGATGTCATTCCATATTCTTCTGGTTTTTGGTCATTGGTGTTCAAATCTATGTGTCAAATCTATTCTTTACATGGTCTCTAAATTCAGGACGGATATATTCAAGGTCATGTTGTGGGTCTTCTGGACTTGGTTTAATTGTCTTCAACTTCAAGTTGAATTTTCTTATGAACAGTTGATAGTCTGTTCCACAACCAGCTCCTGGCCTTGTTTTGGCTAAAGATATTGAGCTTTTCCATCACCTCTTGCCATAGATGCAGTCAATATGATTCTTGTGTACTCCATCTGGTTATCTATAACTGTCATTTGTGTTTTTGAAAAAAAGGTATTTGCAATGAAAAGTTGTTGATCTTGCAAAATTATATCATGCAGCATTATTTTATTATTTTATTATCTCCAGCATTATTTTTGTCACCAAGGCCACATTTTCCACCTATTAGTAATTCCTCTTTGTTTCCATCTTTTGATTCCAGTGCTGGTGATCATTAACACATCTTGGTTGCATATTCAGTCAATTTCAGACTGCAGAAGTTGATAAAAATCTTCAGTTTCTTCATCTTGGCTTTAATGGTTGGTGTGTAAATTTAAATAATCATTGTATTAATTGCTCTTCCTTGCAGGTGTATGACTATTATCCTATCACTAATGTACTATACTTCAAAATAGATCTTGAAACATCCTATGTGATGATGAATGCCATGACATTCTTCTTCAAACTGTCATTCCCAGCATAGTAGAACATATGGTCTTCTGATTCCAAATGGCCAAAACTGGTCCATTTCAGCTCACTAATGCCTAAGATAACAATCTTTATGAGTTGCATTTCATTTTTGACAACTTCCAATTTTCCTAGATTCATACTTCATACATTCCATGTCCGATTATAAATGGATGTTTGCAGCTGTTTCTCTTCAAACTGAGTCATAACACAGCAGCAAATTGAGGTCCTGAAAGCTTTACTTTATCTATATCATTAAGGTTGGTTATACTCTGGTTTAAAATCAAGAAGGGAGTGTGTCAGGGTTGTATTCTGTCTCCACACTTATTCAATCTATATGCTGAGCAAATAATCCGAGAAGCTG
>NW_006921637.1:9180327-9181627 GCF_000298275.1 Orycteropus afer afer | reverse complement strand
ACCCCTGAGCTGTCTCCCTGTGCCTGCTTATTCTCTCCAATGAGTGTATCTACCTCAGGTAAATGCTCAACTGATATGCCTGTCTATTGTTTGGCTGGAAGCCACAGGTGTGTGTTCAATTCCAGACCTGAAGGGCAGCTAGGGACCATAGTCTCAGTGGTTCCACCAGGCTCCCTTGGGCCAGGAAACCTGTTCCTTGCTTTTTTTTTTTTTTTTTTCCCCAAATGACTTTGACTTTTGTTCCACATTGTTCTCCCTTTCTATCCAGGATCTCCTACAAAGATCCTCTTCCAAGAGATTGACAGTAGTAGCTGAGTACCATCTATTTCTTCTGGTTTCATAGTCATGTAGACTGCAGATCAGATGGTGTACAAGTTTCTAGGACTAATTGTTTCCATGAATTTTTGGTTTTCTTCATTCTTCTTGGCTCTGGATGAGGAGAGACCCATCGTTGCATCTGGATGGCAGCTTGCAAGTTTTAAGATCTCAGTCACTACTCGCCACAGTAGGAGGTGGAACAATGTTTTGTGTAGTATGTTATGTCAATTGAGCTTGATGTCCTCTGTGACTATGGTCCCGAGCCCACAGATTCAACTACTCAGTCCCTCTGGGTAGCTGGCTATGACCAAGCAGTGACTACAACCTTGCCCCTTGTCATCTCCATTATACACCTGGGAATTCAGATCATACACATAAAGTTATTGGGCCACTTTCTGCCAACCCTATACATGTTCTTGGGTGCACTCTCTACTTCATACATGTACCTAACATTTCAGCCTGTCCACCCATCTATCCACCCATATTCCCATGATTGCCTTCACTGACCATGCCATACTATATGCACAAAAATGTTCATCTTTGTTGTCTGTATTTCCCACATACCTTTCTATGTCTTTCTCTTCTTCAATGACACTATATTGATCACTCACATTTGATACATTGTCTTTTTCTTCACCCAAATCAAAACTTATCTCTATCTATCTAACAGTGTTCCCTTCTCTACCCTCCCACCTCTGGTAACCAACAAAGAAAATGGTCTTCCATAGATAAATGTTTCTTTGACTATTACAATAATGGACAAATACAATATTTGTCCTTTTGTGACTGAATTATTTCACTCAGCATAATGTCTTTGAAGTTCATCCACGTTATGCGGTGTTTTGCAGATTCTACATTATTCTTTACCATTGCATAGCATTCCATTGTGTGTATGTACCATAGTTTGGATATTATCCTCAGTTGATGGACACCTAGGTTGTTTCCATCTTTTGGCTATTGTAAATAGTGCTGCGATGAACAT
>NW_006921637.1:9167002-9167794 GCF_000298275.1 Orycteropus afer afer | reverse complement strand
TCAGTTTTACTGATCTTTTCCAAAAACCAACTTCTGGTCCTGTTGATTTTTTTCTATTGCCCTTCTATTTTCTGTTTCATGGATTTCTGCTCGAATCTTTAATATTTCCTTTTTTTCTGGTGACTGTGGGCTTTTCTTGCTGTTCTTTTTCTAATTGTTGGAGATGTTGGTTTAAAGTGTTGATTTTGGCTCTTCCTTGTTTTTTATGGGTGCATTTATTGCTATAAATTGGCCTCTGATCACTGCTTTTGCCGTGTCCCAAAGATTTTGATACGTTGTGTTTTCAGTCTTGTTTGATTCAAGGAATTTTTTAATTTCTATTTTTATTTCTTCTTTTACCCAGTCTTTGTCAAGGAGGGTATTGTTCCATTTCCATGTGTTTACTATTTTTCTGTTGGTCTTCTTATTGTGGATTTCTAAGTTGATAGCATTATGGTCTGAGAAGATGCTTTGCAGTATTTCAATGTTTTAAAATATATTAAGGCTTGCTTTATGGCCTAACATATGGTCTATCATGGAAAAAGTTCCGTGGGCACTGGAGAGGAATGTATATTGTGCTTCTGTTGGGTGAAGTGCTCTGTAGATGTCTATAAGGCCAAGTTAGTGGAGTGTATTATTTAGCTCTTCTGCATCTTCATTGAGTTTCTTCCCAGTTGTTCTATCTTTCAAAGAAAGTGGTGTATTAAAATCTCCCACTATGACTGCAGAGTCATCTATTTGGCTTTTCAATCCTTTCAAAGTTTGATATATGTGTTTTGGGGCTCTTTCATTGGATCCATAGATATTTATTAT
>NW_006921637.1:9161145-9166339 GCF_000298275.1 Orycteropus afer afer | reverse complement strand
TTTTAACAAATTCCCTTAGTTTCTGCTTATCTGGAAATCTCCTAATTTCACCATCATATTTGAGGGACAATTTTGCTGGGTATATAATTCTTCATTGAAAATTTTTCTCTTTCAAAGTTTTATATATACCATACCATTGCCTTCTTGTTTGCATGGTCTCTGCTGACAAATCAGAGCTTATTCTTACTCGCTGTCTTTTGTAGGTAACTTTTTGTTTTTCCCATGCTGCTTTCAGGATTTTGTCTTTGTCCTTTATTTTGATGAGTTTGATGATGATATATCTTGGTGATTTTCTTTTGGGGTCTATCCTGTTTGGAGTTCGTTGGGCTTCCTGAATAGATATGTTCTCCTCTTTCATTATATCAGGGAAGTTCCCCTCCAACAAATCTTCGACAATTTTCTCAGTAGTTTTATTTTTCTCTTCCTGTTCTGGAATTCCAATGACAGGTAGATTATTTCTTTTGATGATATCCCATATAAACCTTAGGCTTTCTTCATTTTTTTTTTTTTCCTGATTGAACCCTTTCCAAAGAAGCATTCAAGTATTTGTCTTCAATCTCATTAATTCTTTCTTCCATTGCTCAATTCTACCCCTTTGCCCTTCCAATGTGTTATCTATTTCTGACAATTTAGTATTAATCTTGTAGATTTCTATCTGTAGATTTAAAATCATTTCTAATTTTTCATTTATTTTGTCATTTTATTCTTGTATTTTCTTCCAAAATTCTTCTAGGGTTTTTTTCTGTGTTTTCTTTGGTCTGTCTCTCAATCCTTTGAAGATACCTAAATATAATTCTTTTGAATTCCTTATCAGAGAGTTCCAATGCTGCTTCTTCCTCAGGGATGTGTTCTGGATTTGTATCCTGTTCCCTTGTTTCTACCACTTTATCTTGCTTCTTTGTGTGGACTGTAATGGTCTGTTTTCTCCAAAGCATCATGATATTGTGTTAAGATCTCTGTTAATTGTTTGAGAAGAGCAGCCAAGTGTGATTCAGGCTCTTCTTGGTGTTTTTTTTTTTTTTTTTTTTTGTTGGGTCTTTGGTGGAGAAGGAGGTGCTGGCTCTTGCACAGTAAGTGAAGGTGCAGGAAGTGTGGGTGTACTTGTATCTTATGGGGACTGATGCTGTCTCCCACACAGTTAGAGAAAAATTACAATTGAATAATCATCAAAAAACTAAAAGCACATAGACAAAAATCATCCAGGAACAGTAACCCAAGAAAAGCAAAATGGGAGAAAAGAAGAAGAAAACAGGAAAACCTGCAATATCTGGGTATAGGGTACTAAGAGAAAAAAGGTAGAGAAGGAGAATAATGTAGAAAAAAATGGGAGAAATGAAAAAAAAAAAAAAAAGAAAGAAACCAACAAAGAATGGGGTTAACCATGAGGGAAAAAATAGCAAAAAGAAGATATATTTTAAAATCAGGAACTGGGAAAAGAAAGAAAAAAGAAAATGTAAACTAGGACTTTTCCAGTCATGCAAGTCCAAAGATTTCTTGGGGTTACTGGAAAGCAGAACCTCTTCTTAAGCCCCTGGAATCTGGTAGAGCACTGACTCTTTAGGTTATCTCTAGCTGCTGGTTATGTGTTGATTTGTTTTGTCTTGATTTTATGGTTTAATATTTTGAAAAGGTGAAGCTGGTGTATTTTATTTTATTATTGATTCAGATATGTTGAGTCGCTCTGCTGTTTTCTTTGTGATGGTGGAATCACTGTGGAATGTGTATGTGTGTTTCTGTTTGTCATAAAGAGGGTTTAGAGCTTGAAGCGGGAGGTTTTATGGTAATTGGCTGAATATGGTTTATTCTATTGAATGAGTGAAGTTATTACCATGAGAAGTGAGAGCAGAAGAAGGAAAGCTTGGTGTTGCTAGGCTCGGTTTCTAGGGCTTTGAGCAGGCCATTATTGATGACATAGTTATTTTCAAGACAGCGGCTCAATCTCAGGAAAGATTCCTGTTGTTGAGGATTCACAATTTTCCTCCAGGTTCAGGCACACTCAAAGACCCCACTTCCAAGGCGTCTCAGTGCCAACGAGCTGATCCAAGGCAAAAGAGCTGATCTAAGGCAAATTCCCAGAACTGCACTCAGCTGCAGCTTTTTCTCTCTCCCTGCCCCTTCCACCCATGGCTATAGTGCAATCCCGCCAAACCGCTAATGGCTCTGGAATTTGTGATACCGCCCACCTGTGGCACCAAAGATGCACGTGATTTCAGCTGTGCTGGAGTCGGGAGAGTACCTGCTAGTGAACTATGTTACTGGTATCCATGGTCAGATAAGCACAATGTCTCCCAGGCTGACCCAAACTCAATCGGTGACCTACTGAGAGGGAAGGGAACTTGCCTTCCTGCCACAACAGTGAGTTCTCTGCTTGAATTTCAGTGGTAGTGCACACACGCGCCTGCACCCGGGAGACCCAAATTCCTAACAAAATCAGTTGCTGGATGCAGGTCCCTGGGGCTGACCTCTGGGTTGTTGGAGTGGTCACTGGTATGCTGATATAGGGTATCTTCTTTCTTGGCTCATGGGGATCTCAGGTGGCCACCCTCACCTGCCAGTCAGGGACTGCTCCAGGGAAGTTTCCAATGGCCTCTTGGCTGCCCGTCCGTCCTCTGCCAGGTAACTCTTTCTTAAATAATCTCCCTGTGTCTTTCCTCTAATTCTGCTCTTCTGTGTTTGGTGTACTCTGGTTCAGTGAGCTGCTCAGAACACGAAAATCACTAATTCAAACTGCTGTACCTAGTTTTTCAAGCACTTAGATGGCAAAGGGATATAGCTTGGTATTTACTGATGAGACACCATTTTGAATCCTCCATAATTCATTTTATGAAGCAAGCATAACCTTGATACCAAAACCAGACAAAAACATCCCTAAAAAGGAAAACTACAAACCAATATCCCTCATGAATATAGATGCAAAAATCTTCAACAAAATCCTAGCCAATTGACTCCAACAATATATAAAAATAATAATAATATATTATAGCCACGTGGGGTATCAGGTGCAAGGTTGGTTCAACATTAGAAAAACAATCAACATCATTTATCACATAAATAAAACAAAGGAGAAAAACCATACGAGCTTATCAGTCGATGCGGAAAAGGCATTTGATAAAATCTATAGCACATTTCTTATCAAAAGTCTCAGCAAAATAAGAACAGAAGGGACATTTTTCAACATCATATAGGGCATATATACAAAACCACCAGCCAACATTATTTTCAATGAAGAGAGACTGAAACCATCCCCCTTGCAAACAGAAACCACACAAGGATACTCCCTATCACTATTCTATTCAACATTGTGTTGGAAATCCTAGCCAGGGCAATAAGGCAAAAAAGGGAAATCAAAGACATCCAAAATGGTAAGGAAGCACTAAAACTATCCCTATTTGCTGATTATATGATCCATACCTATGAAACCCAAGAGACTCAGTAAAAAAAAAACTACTGGACCTAATTGGGAGATTTAGAATAGTGGCAAGATACAAGAACAGCATACAAAAATCAGTTGGATTCCTCTACACCAGCAAAGAGACTGTTGAAAAGGAAATAAGGAAATCAATGCCATTTACAATAGCTAGCCAAAAAAAATTAAATACTTGGGAATAAATTTCACTAGGGGCACAAAAGACCTGTACAAAGAAAACTACAGATCACTACTCCAAGAAACCATAAGAGAGCTACATGAATGGAAGAACATTATATCCTCATGGATAAGAAGATCAAACACTGTGAAAATGTCAATACTACCCAAAGCAATCTATACACATTCAATGTAATCCCAATCTAGATCCCATCAATATCCCTCAAGGATATGGGAAAACCAATCGCTAATTTTATACGGAAAGGAAAGAGACCTCAGATAAGCAAAGCCCTACTGAAGAAAATAATATGAGGTCTCATGCTTCTGAATCTCAAAACCTACTCTTGGTTGTCATTGAGGAAGAGAAAGACATAGAGAGGTGTGTAGGAGGTGAAGACTATAAAGATGAACCCTTTTGCACATACAGTACTGCATTGCCAGTGATGGCAAACATTGCTTTAGGATGGATAGATAGTTGGACAAGCTAAATGATTAGGTATGTCTATGCAGGCAGGAGTGTTCCCATGACCATGTATAGTGTTGGAAGACGATGTTTCTACAAATATATTTGTAGGTTCTCTAGGAATGTCCAGATATATAGTATAGTTGACAAAGGACAAGGTTGTAGCCACTTCTTGGCCACAGCCAGCTACTGCAGGGAGTGAGTAGTTGGACCTGGGGCTCAGCATCATGGTTACAGGGGACAACAAGCTCAATTGGCATGACATAGTACACAAAAACATTGGTCCACATCCTACTTTGGAGAGTAGTGACTGGGATCTTAAAAGCTTGCATGTGCAAGATGGAGGAATAGGCAGACAAGTGACACAGACCCTCTTCAACAAAGGAAAGGAAAACCAATAGACAGAGATACAGAAGATAATCCTGGAACTCTGACCTTTGAAAGGAACTATATAGAAGTGGATTAGGCACCAACTAGTGGAAAAACTTGAATGAAAACAGTGAGTACGGAGATGGTTGGAGCTGCGAACTGTCAGCTACTCTGACAGGACCAACAGCCTGACTATTTCCAAGTGGTGTTGGGACCTGAGAATAGACCTGAATATCAGCCCTGGTCACCAAGGGCTACAGGGATGACTGCACTGGTGGCCTATGACTAGGAAGGGAAATAGCAAGGAGGGAGACAACCTGAGCTGTGGACTTTTGGCTGTCCAGAGGGCACAGCCATTTTGATTATTTACACTTGACAGCCATTATGGATATTTAAAGTGACTGAGGGCACAGCCATTTTGAATCTTTACAAGCGATGGCCATTTTGGATATTTAAAGTGACCAAGGTGCGAACATTTTGAATGTTTACAAGTGGCAACCATTTTGGATTTTAAAGTGATAGCATTCTCATTCGGATTCCAGGGACCCAAGAACAGGCTTTGTTTGCCAGTGTCGGCAAGGACATATGAGAGGCTGACAAAGGAAAGGAGACAGGTGGTGAATGTATAAGCACTGTCAACTAGTGAATAGAGGAGCACAGCACAGTACCCTGCCTGTATAGAAAACATACAAACAAAACAAAGAAAACAAAAATTGTAGGCAAGTCAGGCTAACATATAATCACCAATTAAGTATAAACACAAAAATGTCACAATGCCT
>NW_006921637.1:9151390-9160641 GCF_000298275.1 Orycteropus afer afer | reverse complement strand
GATGAAAGATGAGAATAAATCCATTCAGAAAGTCCAACAAACCCCAAACAGGATAGACCCCAAAAGAAAAACTCCAAGACATATCATCATCAAACTCACAAAAACCAAAGACAAAGAAGGAATCATGAGATCAGAATGGGAAAAATGAAAAGTTACCTACACGGAGCAACCAATAAGACTAAGCTCGGATTTCTTGACAGAAACCATACAGGCAAGAAGACAGTGGGATGCTATGTATAAAACACTGAAAGAGAAAAATTTCCGACCAAGAATTATGTACCCAGCAAAATTGTCCCTCAGATATGATGATGAAATTAGGACATTTCCAGATAAGAAGAAATTAAGGAAATTTGTTAAAACCAGACCAACCTTACAAGAAATACAAAAGGGAGCCTTTGGACAGAGAAGCAACAACAGCCAACAACAACTGACCATTAACACACATGATGATATAACCCAGAAACCAACCTAGCTATGGAAGTATCCAAAGTAAATAAGCCTACAAGATTGTAAACAAGGAACCAGAGACATCAATTGACAAATGAGGACAACTGCAAACCAAAAAAGGGGAAAAACTGTGTCATTACAGAACTTCCAGAAGGTAGGGAAGTTAAGACAACTACAGGATAGAATGGACTGTTCTAAACTTGTGAAGAAAACTATAAATCACAGGGTAACCTCAAATAAAAATGATAAATCTTCACATCAAAGTAAAAAAGAGGGCCAGCATAAATATTCAGCAAATACTAAAATAATAGTAATGAAGGAAATAACATGATTCACAAACAAAACGAGCTCAGCATAGAAAATTATATGGAACACAGAAATCGACACAATGAAAAAGCACATGACAAAAATGACAGCAAAAAATTCATATTTGCTGATAATGATAATAATATCTAGCAAGGGATTTATCTCTAAGATTGATGGAAAACCCCAACGTCTCAACACCAAAGGAACTAACAATCCATTTGAAAAATGGGCAGAAGACATGAATAGACACTTCACCAAGGAGGATATTCAGGTTGTCAGCTAATACATGAAAAGATGCTCACAATCACTGGCCATCAGAAAGATGTAAATAAAAAACAACAATGAGATATATTGTATCACCCCAGCACTGATGGCAAGGTTCAATGAGACAGAAAATAACAAATGCTAGTGGGGAAGTGGAGAAATTGGGACTCTCATACACTGCTTGTGTGACTGTGAAGTGACACAACTACTGTGGAAAGCAATATGGTGATTCCTTAGAAAGTGAGAATTAGAGATGCCATTTAACTCAGCAATCCCATTACTAGGTATATATCCTAGAGAGGTGAGAGCCAGGATAGAAGAGATACATGCACGCTCATGTTCATCACAGCACTATTTACAATAGCAAAAAGATGGAAACAACCTACGTGCCCATCAGTGGAAGAGTGAATGACCAAACTATGGTACGTGCACATACTGGAATGCTATGCAGCACTAAAGAATAATGTAGAGTCTGCACAACACCGCATAATATGGATGAACTTGGAGGATATTTTGCTGAGTGAAATAAGGAAATCATAGAAGGACAAATATAGTATTAGTTCTTTGTTGTGGAGGGTCAAGGAAAGGTTTATATATGGAAGGAAACTTTCTTTGTTGGTTGCCAGGAGTGGGAGGGGAGTGGAGGGAACACTGCAAAAAAAAAAAAAAAAAAATGCATTGACCCATGTCAAAAAACAAAAAAGCTTGCAAGTGGCCATCTAGATGCAGCAATGTGTCTCTCCTCATCCAGAACAAAGAAGAATTAAGAAAACTGAAGACACATGGAAACAATTAGTCCTAGGGACCAATGCACCATGCAATCCTCAGCCTATATGACTATGAGACCAGAAAAACTAGATGGTGCCTGGTTACAACTGTCAACCACGTAGGAGGAGATCTAGGTAGGAGATCCTTGATAGAGTGGGAAAACAATGTGAAATGAAACTCAAAATCATAATAAAAGGAACCAGATTTGCTGGTCTGATAGAGCCTGGTGAAACCCCTGAGACTATGGCTTCTAGCTGCCCTTCAGGTCTGGAATTGAAGCTACTCCTGTTGCTTCCAGCCAAAGAAAAGACAGGCATATGAGCTGAATTGTTACATTCAATAGATACACTCCTTGGAGAGATCAATCATGGGAGAATACAAGGGCTGTGTATGCACAGGAAGACAGCTCAGAGGGCAGGAGGTTATGAGACGAAAGGACGCAGGAAAAGGTAACTATAGGGAGGAAGTGGGAAGATAGCTCTTGCATTATGGCAAATTGAAGTCTACATCATGAGACAAAGTGTATGTGAACCACTGTATGGAAAATGAATTTGCTCTGTAATTTTTCACCAAAATCACAATAAAAAAAAAAAGTTACTAAAAATTAAAAAAAAAAAAAAAAGTTCAAAATTACAATACTAAAATAGTCCTGCTGTTCAAAGATCTCTTGTGTGTTAGCATTAACAGTGATTGAGTGGCAGAAGCTGTGCCTACCACATGGGATTTGGGTGAAGCTGAGCCCTCTGATTTTGATGAAGAGTGGTGTGATCACATTGTCCATGCAAAGGAGTTTTCTATAGGTACCTGTATGGGCAAAGGGCAGAGCATAGGTACCTCCTCACTTATAATATGAAACAGTGGGAGTACAAATGTATGATTATACCTTTTATGCATGTTTTTCTTCAACTATCTTTTATTTTAAATCAGACTACTGAAGTGTCTGAAAATTTGCAATTAAGTGAATAGTTAACCTATGGGGGGGGGGGCGGAAATCACTGCCATGGAGTCAGATCTGACTCACAGCAACCTCTCCTTGGGTTTCCGAGGCAGTATCACTACGGAAATAGATTGCCCAACCTTTTTTCCGAGAAGTGGCTGGTGGGTTTGAACTGCCAGCCTTCTGATTATCAATCACATGACTTAGGCACTATGCCACCAGAGCTCCCATTTAACCTACTCTAAATATAATTCTTAATGTTCACAGGGATGATAAATGATGGGCTGTTAAAGTGAAATTTTCTCCAAATGCAATTGAGTCATATTTATTCAATTTACAACTCACATACTTGTGATCCCAGGACTAAAAATTTACCAAGTGATTTACCAATTTACCAAGATACGTATATGAGAATGTTTAGTGCATCATATTGCCATAGTAAAATCATAGTGCAATTTGAATTTCCATTAGTATGGGACAATTATATAAATATGGTGCTTCCATAAAAGAAATACTATGCAATTATTATAAAGGCACTGTTCCAATGTGGAATACATGCAATGTGAAACGTTCTAAAAGGAAAATACAGATCGATGAATATATACAATATAATAGTTTCCTTTGTGAAAAAGAAAAAAATATATAAAGAAATGTAATAAATAAGTAAACATATGTTGCTGTTAATTGCCATTGAGTTGGTGACTCCAGGTAAAATGGAACAAAGCATTGCTCAATCCTACACTATCCCCATGATTGTTTGCAAATCAGACTATTGTGATCCCTGGGATTTTCTAGGCTAAGTTTCAGAAGTATATCATTAGACCTTTCTTTCTCATCCACCTTAGTCTGAAAGTTGTACTGAAATCTGTTCAGCATTATAGCAACAAGTAAGCCCCTACTGACATATGGGTGGTGACTGTTCATGAAGTTTATTGGCTGGAAATTGAAACACATCTCCCCTGTGAAAGGTGAGAATTCTACCACTGAACCACAACTTCCACATTTGTATATTTACAAGTGGTCAGTGACTTATGACATATTCAAGTTATGATGAATTGCACTTATGATTGTCTATATTTGCATCTTTTCACTAGTACATAACAATGTTACAGCACATAATTTGCAGATGTTATTATTCTCAGGTGTTCACTCACAGATGTTCAAGGCTAAAATTTGTAAAGATATTTATTATAAAAAAATGATAATAATGAGTAGTGAGGGGAAAGAAAAGGAGGTATTAGACTTCTGTCAGAACCGACTTATGGCCAAGTTGTCAGAATAGAACTGACAGACTCCTATCTTCATTTGGGGACTACATACTTTCTGGAAGCATATCCAATAGAATCTTAGTAGTGGTTACTTCCCATGTTGTAAGAATGGCATAATAAACTCATATATTAAAAAGTGAAGACAGAGAATTCCAAGATGGTGGAATAGGCAGAAAGACTGCACAGGTCCTCTTCAACAAAGAAAAGGGGAACTAATTAACACAGATACAGATGATAATCCTGGACCCCTGAGCCTTGAAAGGAAGGATATAGAAGTGGGCCAAACCCCAACTAGCAGAAGAATTTGCATAAAAATACCAAAAAAGGAGACATATGGAGCTGCAGTCTGGTAGCGATCCTGAGCAATCCTGATAACACAGACAGCTTGGAGATTCCCAAGTGCTGGTAGGACCTAAGAATTAACCTAAAAATCAGCCTTGCTAGCCACAGACTACACGGAGGACTGCTCTGGTGGCTGTGGAATAAAAGGGGAAGCAGCAGTGAAGAGGAAGACAGGCTGAGCTATGGACTTTTGCCTGTCCAGAGGGTGTCACCATTTTGAATGTTTACAAGAAGCTTGACCATTTTGGATATTTAAAGAGACAGTGCTCTCCCAAATTCTAGGGGCTTAAGAACAGGTTCTGCCTGCCAGTAACCCAAAGGACACTCCAGACCTACATGACTGAAAAGGTGTGACATTCCTATTGCTACCCTTATACCCCACACCTGCTTGGAGAATGGAGGTGTGGCCATTCCCCACTCTCACCCACCTTCTGGGCCCGCAGGAATTCCATCCCAGTCTGTGTGCTCGAAGGGAGCCTGGGTGCCCTGCCCTGACCTCCACCAATTTTTTTCTTTTTCTCTTTCTTTTTTCTGCTGTTTAATTTGCTTGTATTTGTCTGTTTTAAAACTACTGTTATTATTAACACTTTTGTCCTTTTTACTACTATTGTTTATTCTTCCCCTCCAAGGTCTTAGTTTACAGCTTTTTTTTCTTTTCCTTGTTCCTCATTGAAATATTTTTTTTTAATTTAAAGTCTTCTTTTCTTTTCCCCCTTTTTTCTTGTGGTTAACCCCATTCCTTGTTTTCTTTTTACATTTTTTTCCCATTTTTTTCTTCATTACTACCCTTCTCTACTTTTTTTCTCTTAGTTCCCTATCCCCAGATATTGCAGAATTTCTTGTCTTTTTCTTCTTCTTTTCTCTCTTTTTTCTTTTTTTGGTTACTGTTCCCGTGTGATTACATGGTGTACTTTTTGTCCACGTGCTTTTATTTTTTTGATGGTTATTCAATTGTAATTTTTGTCTAATGGAGTAGGAGATAATAACAGGCCCCATAAAATACAACTATACTCACACCTCCTACAACTTCACTTACTGAGTGAGAAGCACCACCTCCTTCTCCACCTATGGGCCAATGATTAAAAAAAAAAAAAAAAAAACACCAAGAAGAGCCTGAATCACACTTGGCTGCTCTTCACAAACAGTTAAGAGAGATCTAAATACCACACCATGATGTCTTGGAGACAACAGACCATCACTGTCCACACAAAGAAGCAAGATAAAGTGGTGGAAACAAGGGAACAGGATACAGACCCAGAACACATCCCTGAGGGAGAAGCATCATTGGAACTCTCTGATAAGGAATTCAAAAGAGTTATATTTAGGTATCTTCAAAGGATTGAGAGACAGACCAAAGAAAATACAGAAAAAACCTTAGAAGAATTTTGGAAGAAAATACAAGAACAAAATGACAAAATAAATGAAAAATTAGAAATGATTCTAAATCTACAGATAGAAATCCAAAAGATTAAAACTAAATTGTCAGAAATAGATAACACATTGGAAGGGCAAAGGGATAGAATTGATGTAATGGAAGAAAGAATTAATGAGATTGAAAACAAATACCTGAAAACTTCTTTGGAAAGGGTTCAAAAAGAAAAAAATCAAAACAAAATGAAGAAAACTGAAGGTTCATGTGGGATACCATCAAAAGGAATAACCTACTTGTCATTGGAATTCCAGAACAGGAAGAGAAAAATAAAACCACCAAGAAAATCGTCCAAGATTTGCTGGAGGAGAACTTCCCTGATGTGATGAAAGAGAACAACATATATATTCAGGAAGTCCAATGAACCCCAAATAGAATAGACTCAAAAAGAAAATCACTGAAACATATCATCATCAAACTCACAAAACCAAGGACAAAGATAGAATCCTGCGAGCAGCATGGAAAAAACAAAAAGTTACCTACAAAGGACAGCCAGTAAGAATAAGCTCTGATTTCTCAGCAGAGACCATGCAAGCAAGAAGGCAATGCTATGGTATATATAAAACCCTGAAAGAGAAAAAATTTCAACCAAAAATTATATACCTGGCAAAATTGTCCCTCAAATATGATGGTGAAATTAGGATATTTCCAGATAAGCAGAAACTATGCGAATTTGTTAAAATCAGACCAACCTTAAAAGAGATGCTAAACGGAGTCCTTTGAACACAGAACCAAAAATAACAAATAATAACCAACCATTAATACACAAGATGACATATCCCAGAAACCACAGCTATGGACATATCTAAAGTAAAATGAGCTTACAAGATTGTAAACAGTGACCAGAGACATCAATTGGCAAGTGAGGACAACTACAAACAAAAAGAAGGAAAAGACTGTGTAGTTACAAAACTTCTAAATGGTGAGGAAGTTAAGAGAGTTGCAAGATAAAATGGACTGTTCTAAACTTGGGGATAAAATTATAAATCATACGGTAACCTCAAAAAAAAAATGATAAGCCTTCATATCACAATAAAAAAGAGGACAAGCACAAACACTCAGCAAATCCTAAAACAACGGCAACAAAGGAAATGATAACATGATCCATAAACATAATGAGCTCAGCACAGAAAATAATATGGAACAAAGTAAACAGTGACATCATGGAAAAACACAGACCAAAACGACAGCAACCAATTAATACTTGTCAATAATTACACTGATGTTAATGGATTAAATGCACCACTGAAGAGACAGAGAGTTGCAGACTGGATAAGAAAATAAAACCCATCAATATGATGCCCACAAAAGTCACACCTTAGAAATAAAGACAAAAATAGACTAAAAATCAAAGGTAGGAAAAATATATATCAAACAAGTGGCAACTGTAAGAGAGCAGGAGAGGCAGTATTAATTTCTGATCAAATTGACTTTAAGACAAAAACCACCATACGAGACAAGGAAGGACATTACATAATGATTAAATGATCAATTGAACATGAAACTATAACTATAATAAATATCTATGGACCCAATGAAAGAGCCCCAAAATACATAAATCAGACTTTAAAAGAGTTGAAAAGCCAAATAGATGATGCCACAGTCATAGTGGGAGAATTTAATACACCATTTCTTTGAAAGATAGAACAACTGGAACAAAGATGCAGAAGAACTAAACAGTACAATCCACCATCTTGGCCTTATAGACATCTACAGAACACTTCACCCAACGGCAGCACAATATACATTCTTCTCCAGTGCCCATGGAACTTTTTCCATGATAGATCATATGTTAGGCCATAAAGCAAGCCTTAATAAATTTTAAAACATTGAAATACTGCAAAGCATCTTCTCAGACCATAATGCTATCAAATTAGAAATCAACAATAGGAAGATCAACAGAAAAAGAGTAAATACGTGGAAAGTGAACAATACCCTCCTTGAGAAAGACTGGGTAAGAGAAGAAATAAAAATTGAAATTAAAAAATTCCTTGAATCAAACAAGACTGAAAACACAACATATCAAAATCTTTGGGACACAGCAAAAGCAGTGATCAGAGGCCAATTTATAGCAATAAATGCACGCATAAAAAAGAAGAAAGAGCCAAAATCAACACTTTAAACCAACATCTCCAACAATTAGAAAAAGAACAACAAGAAATTCTCACAGTCACCAGAATAAAGGAAATAATAAAGATTCGAGCAGAAGTCAATAAAACATAAAATAGAAGGGAAAAATAAAAAATCAACAGAACTAGAAGTTGGTTTTTTGAAAAGATCAATAAAATTGCCAAATCACTGGCAAAGTTAACAAAGGAAAAGAGGGAGAGAATACAAATAACACAAATAAGAAATGAAATGAATGACATCACAACAGAACCAACTAAAATTAAAAGGATAAAGCAGGATACTATGAACTTGTACTTCAACAAATTTAAAAATCTGGAAGAAATGGACAAATTTCTAGAAACACACCACTTACCTAAACTAACATAGACTGAGGTGGAAAAGTTGAACATGTCCATCACAAAAGAAGAAATTGAACAGGTCATCAAAAAATTACCAACTGAAAAAAAGTTGTGGCCCTGACGGTTTCACTGGAGAATTCTACAAAACATTCAGAGAAACTGATACCAATCTTACTCAAACCATTCCAAAACATAGAAAAGGATGGAATGCTCCCTAACTCATTTTATGAAGCAAGCATAACCTTGATACCAAAACCAGGCAAAGACATCACTCAAAAGGAAAACTACAGACAAATATCCCTCATGAATATAGTTGCAAAAATCTTCAACAAAATCCTAGCCAATAGACTCCAACAACATATCAAGAAAATCATTCATTATGACCAGGTGGGGTTCATATCAGGTATGCAAGAATGGTTCAACATTAGAAAAACAACATTATCCACTACATAAATAAAACAAAGGAGAAGACCACATGATCATATCAATTGATGCAGAAAAGGCTTTGATAAAATACAACACTCATTCCTCATCAAAACTCTCAGCAAAATAGGACTAGAAGGGACATTTCTCAACATAATAAAGAGCATCTATGCAAAACCAAGGGAACTCTGGTAGAATAGTGTCTAAGGCACTCGAATGCTAATCAGAAGGTTGGTGGTTCAAACCCACGAGCCACTCCTCAGAAGGAAGGTTGGGCAATCTACTTCCATAGTGATACTGCCTTGGCAACCTAAGGAGGGGTCACTATGAGTCAGGGCCGACTCTATGGCACACAACAACAACAACAACATGCAAAACCAACAGCCAACATTATTCTCAATGGAGAGTGACTGAAACCATTCCTCTTGAGAACAGGAATCAGACAAAGATGCTCACTATCACCACTTCTATTCAACATTGTACTGGAAGTCCTAGCCAGGGCCTTAAGGCAAGAGGGGGAAATCAAAGCCACCCAAGTTGGTAAGGAAGAAGTTAAACTCTCCCTATTTGCTGATTATATGATCCTATACCTAGAAAAC
>NW_006921637.1:9133972-9151084 GCF_000298275.1 Orycteropus afer afer | reverse complement strand
AACTATAAAAAACTACTTCAAGAAATCATAAGAGATCTACATAAATGGAAGAACATCCTATGCTTGTAGCTAAGAAGAATGAACATTGTGAAAATATCAATTCTACCCAAAGCAATGTATACATTCAATGCAATCCCAATCTAGATCTCATCAACATTCTTTAGGGATATGGAAAAACCAATCACTAACTTCATATGGAAAGGAAAGAGACCTCGGATAAGCAAGGCACTACTGAAGAAGAAGAACAAAGTAGGAGATCTCACACTGCCGGATCTCAAAACCTACTATACAGCCACAGTAGTCAAAACTGCCAGGTATTGGTTTAATGACAGATACATAAGCCAGTGGAATAGAATTGAGTATCCAGAAATAGATCCATCAACCTATAGTCCGATGATCTTTGACAAAGGAACAAAATCCATTAAATGGGATGGAGAATGTTTGTTTAATAAATGGTGCTGGCAAAACTGGAGATCCATTTGCAGAAAAATGAAACAAGACTTGTACTTCACACCATACACAAAAATGAACTCCAGATGGATCAAACACTTCAATGTGAAACCCAGAACTATAGAGTTCCTTAAGGACTATCAAGCATAATTCAAAATGCACAAACAGCAGAAGAGAAGCCAGATGATTGGGCCTTATAAAAATTAAATTTTTATGTGCTTCCAAAAACTCCCAAAGAGTCAAAAGAGAACCTATAGATTGGGGAAAATATTTGTTAATGACATATCTGACAAGGGACTTATCTCTAGAATTTATAGAAAACTCCAACACCTCAATAACAAAAAGACAAAGACTCCAATTAAAAAAATGGGCAGAAGACATGAATAGACATGTCACAAAGGAGGATATTCAAGCAACCAACAAAGATATGAAGAAATGCTCACAATCATTAGCTATTAGAGAGATGTAAATCAAAACAACAATGAGATACCGTCTTTCTCCAGCACTAGTAGCAAAGCTCAACGAGACAGAAAATAATAAATACTGGTGAGGATGTGGAGAGATTGAGACTCTCATACATTGCTGGTGGGACTGTAAAATGGTACAACCATTGTGGAAAGTAGTATGGTGATTCCTTCAAAAGTTGGAGCTAGAAATAACATTTGACCCAGCTATTCCATTACTAGGTATATATCCTAAAGAAGTGAAAGCCATGACAAGAACAGACATACACACACCATGTTCATTGCAGCACTATTTACAATAGCCAAAATATGGAAACAACCTAGGTGTCCATCAACTGAGGTATGGATAACCAAACTATGGTACATACACACAATGAATACCATGTAACCCTAAAGAATAATGCAGAATCTGTAAAACACCATATAACATGGATGAACTTGGAGGATATCATGCTGAGTGAAATAAGTCAATCACAAAAGGACAAATATTGTATTAGTCTGTTATTGTAAAAGTCAGGGAAATGTCTATCCATGAAAGGACATTTTCTTTGTTGGTTACCAGAGGTGGGAGGGGAAGGGAGGGGACACTGCTAGATAGAAAGAGATAAGTATTGATTTGGGTGAAGAGAAAGGCAATGTACCAAATGTGAGTGATCAATATAGTGACACCGAGGAAGAGAAAGACATGGAGCGGTACATGGGAGGTACAGACAACAAAGATGAACCCCTTTGCACATATAGTACAATGTTGTCAATGAAGACAAACATGGGTGTACAGGTGGATAGATGGCTGGACAGGCTGAACTATTAGGTATGTCTATGAAGCGGGTGGTGTACCCAACAACATGTATAAGGTTGACAGACAATGGTCTTATAAGTTTATGTGTATGATCTGAGTTTCTAGGTGTGTACTAGAGCTGACAAAGGGCAAGGTTGCAGTCACTGTTGGTCACAGTCAGCTACCAAGAGGGACCAAGTAGTTGAACCTGTGGGCTCAGGACCATAGTCACAGGGGACATCAAGCTCAATTGGCACAACATACTACACAAAACATTGTTCTACCTCCTACTATGGTGAGTAGTGACTGGGGTCTTAAAAGCTTGCAAGCTGTCATCTAGATACAATGACGGATCTCTCCTTATCCAGAGCAAAGAAGAATGAAGAAAACCAAAAATTCATGGAAACAATTAGTCCTAGCAACTGGTACACCATACATTCTGCAGCCTATACAACTATGAGACCAGAAGAACTAGATGGTGTCCAGCTACTACTGTCAACCACTTGGAAGGGGATCTATGTAGGAGATCCTGGATAGGCAGGGAGAACAATGTGGAGCAAAACTCAAAATCATTTGGAGAAAAAATAAGGGGGGGACCAGGTTTACTGGTCTGATAGAGCCTGGTGGGACCACTGATACTATGGCCCATAGCTGCCCTTCAGGTCTGGAATTGAATGCACATCTGTGGCTTCCAGCCAAACAAAAGACAGGCATATGAGTTGAACATTTCCCTGAGATAGATACCCTCCTTGGAGAGAACAAGCATGGGAGAAAGAAGGGCTGTTTATGCACAGGGAGACAGCTCAGGGGGTAGGAGTGCATGAAGGCATGGACACAGAGAAGAGGTAACTATGGGGAGGAAGTAGGAGGGGAGATGTTGCATTGTGGTAAATTGTAGTCAATTTCATGAGACAAAGTGTATATGAACTGTTGTGTGGAAAGTGAATTTGCTCTGTAAATTTTCACCCCCCAAAAAAGTGAAGACAAAATGAGCAATAATTAGGTCTGGGGAATGTGACTAGGGAGGTGTTGTTTGTCCACAAACTTCTACTTTTCAGTCTAACACATTTGAGTTCTTTAAAAAGTTTTATACTAAATATGAAAAACAAATAGAAATAATTAAAACATTCAAAAACCAAAACATGTTGCATATATTTTATTAAGTAGATCTATATAATAAAAATAAAAGGAAGAAAAGTAATTCAAGCAGATGTGAAAAGAGGCATCTGCCAGAAAATAACCCTTGAGGAAATGATACTGTTCAGACCGCAAGGAACAGCCCTGATGCCCTGGGCAATTTTCCCATCTCTGATTTCTATGATTCCAACATTAGGTTCCACATGTGTGTCTGACCAATGAATATGGGCTCTTGTTTCCCATTGTCGTGGAATTTGCCAACTCTCACTTTTGCCCTTACAGAGGACATTGGTAGCTTTGAGCATGAAAAGTGATATTTGTGCCTCTTGCTGGAATTTCCATGTACCCAGGACCTCACCAGGCCAGAGGATGAATCATAGCTTCTGAGAATTGTGGGAGCCATTTTGGAGATAGCTGCCAAGTAACTAATGTTATTAAAAATAGCTCTGACTCCCTGAAAAATGAATTGCTTATTTTAAGAAGACAAGAGTAGCTTGAATCTGTTCTGCTTGCGTTTTTCATCTCCTGGGCATAATGCCAGTGGATCTAAGAAAGACCTACTTGTCAGATGGGAGAGCCATCTGCACTGGTGATGCTATGAGAGTGCTGGCATCTCAGACAGGGCAAACTGAGGGGAAGCCTGAATTGTCCAGTATGGAATCCCTTCTTGCAGTGGGGACTGTGGGCCGTGTATTTCTACCCTGCTTCATGGTCTTGAAAGGGCAACAAGAGCAGAGGAAGAAAAGGTTACAGTGTCAATCTGCATTTCCTTTTGATTTAATGAGACTACAAAGATATTAAGCTTTACTAATGTCTAATATGCTTTGAGACTGGTCTGAATATGGCCAATGTAAATGTCTCTAGGTAAATGTCTCTTATCTAGAAGTTTACTTTGCAAAAGGGTGATAGTGGCCACCTCCGTTTATTTATTTGTCCTCTGTTGTGATTTACTGCAGGTAACCTGTTTCTAGTTCAAATAGTCCTACAGATATCATCTTACAAAATAGAGCCTTTGTCGTATTTTGCAATGAGATGGTGGATGAACATGAAAATAATTCATATCTCCTAGAATTTCACTCATTATCTCAGGGCAAATAAGTTGGAGTTGTAAAACTTACTTAATGGTGAGCTATACCAAAAAGACATATTTTGTGGTGACATCATTGTCAGTATTATGCTGATAACCCAGAAGATGTTTTTGAAAACAAAATAAAAACAGACACACATAAGCATGCACATATGTGCACAATGTGGAGGTGACAAATCAACCATATGAAAGGAAATATTTTCAGAAGGAACAATACCAGACCTAATTAGATGTGCCTGCCTCGTTTCTCTCAGCATACCCCTCTGGGGTCCTGCTCTGTGGAGAAACCTGGCAGCAGTCTGGCCCTTATTTCCAATACACCTGCTGTTTCTCTACCCAGGAGGATTGTGCCAGCTTCAGTTTGCCCTGTCCAGCATTGTGGGAGTTGCAGTAGAACCCAGGTCTGACCCAGTGGCTCCTCTAAAAGCCACAGGCTCCCTAGTGTCTGTCCCCTGTCCAGAAGGCAGGGGAGTTAAAAATGTTCAGTTAATCTTTATCTCATTCTTTTAAGTTTTCTATTTTTGAGCAAGTGTATATAATGTAATATATTTGCTTGTGACACATAGGAGAACACATTTCAAACAATTTTTATTAATAAGGCTTCACAATCAGAAAAGTTTGGAGTCTACTGCTTTATTCTTGGGTGCCCTGAAATACACTGACCCCTTTGGGTGAAGGCAGAAGAAGAAAGAATGCCACAACCGCCCTCCACCTCTTTTCCTTCTTTCTGGCTTCCCTATAAATTTCTGTTCATTCATTAGGTGATGCTGCATTTCTTACTGCCAATTGTTTTTGTCACCCATGTGTACTCTACCCCTATTTATTGCCATGGATACTCATTTAGTTGGATTCAATGATGACAATGCCTTGACACTAAGAAGATTAATGACTCAATAATTTTCAAGACAAGATAAATGTGAGGGTAAATTGATTGTACCAATTGTTTCTTTGAGAACTAGTAGAGCATCTTGCTATGTGTAGCTTGGGTGATTACATAGAGGTGGTCTAGTGTCCCATTATTTTTATACTCATTATTACATTAATATTGTTTCTTCTTTTCCTTTAATATTGTTTCTTCTTTTCCTTTAATATTGTTTCTAAGATGCAAACTCTAAATAATATTCCTAGATTACTGTAACAATGATTAATAGATGAGTTATTAGTAAGGAGTATTTACAAAGGATATACCTGTTCATCTAATAAGTAGACATGTCTGCTTCCAGAGTTGCTCAAAGACTTAACCCCACAATTCACTGACTATATAAATGTAATACATTATTTCTCAGTGGGGAAATGTGATTTGTTATATTTTCAATTGAGTGAAACTTTGGTAGAAAACACACTTCAGTTTGGATTCAAAAATGAAAAGCATATAAGGAAAATGTGGCTTAAAGGAGAAAAATAAAAAATTTATTTTTTTGTCTAAGTAATCTGTGGAGATGTGCAGAGTTTTTAATCAAAACTTCTCTCTCCAAGAGGATTCCACTCATATGGAAAGTGTTGTATTTGGAGACAGAAGACACAGTCTCTTGATCTGATCCTGATGTTTGCTACCTTCGTCAGTTGACTGACATACTGAGCCTCACTTCTCTTCCTCTGGTGGGGTTAATAATGCCTAATTATCATGTGGCTCATACTGACCTAAGCAATCTACATGTCACCTCAATTAATCCTTTATTTTAAAATTTCCCTACCTCCCCTCTAAATGTCAAAAAGCTAGTTGCCTTAGGGTTGACTGGCTCACAGAGATCTCATATGTGTCAGAGTAGAACTGTGCGTCAGGTTTCTCAGTGGTGATGTAGTGTCTAAGGCATTTGACTGCTAACTAGAAGGCTGGCGGTTCAAACCCACCAGCCATTCCTTGGAAGGAAGGTTGGGCAACCTACTTTGGTAGAGATACCACCTCAGAAACCCAAGGAGAGGTCACTATGAGTCAGATCCGATTCGATGGCAGTGAGTTTGGTTTTTTTATTTTTATTTTTTGGGGGAATATTATGTAACTAGGTCACCAGGCCTTTCTTCTGAGGCATCTCTTGGTGTACCTGAATTTCTGATCTTCCCATTAGCAGTCAAGTATGCTACCCATCAGCACAATGGCAAAGTAGAACAATGTAGAGTGAAAAAATAAAGGCAGGGGAATTGAGGAATCTTTACTCATCAAAGAAACTCCTTCAAGATTTCTATATCCTCACCTCTCAGTTCCTCTTCATAATCTCTTCTAGGTAATTTTTGGAGCATTTTGGTGAGAAAAGAGAAGTTAAGTACGTTCAATATGAAATAATATTAGAGCACCATGTTGTTGTTGCTGTTATGTGCCATCCAGTCAGACCCGACTCATAGTGACCCCTCCTTGGGTTTCCGAGGCAATATCACTATGGAAGTAGATTGCCCATCTTCGTTTCAAAGAGTGGCTGGTGGGTTTGAACAGCCAGCCTCCTGGTTAGCAGTCAAGTGCCTTAGGCACTATGCTATCAGAGTTCCCATTAGAGCACCATAGTCATGAATAAAGTTAAAAAATAAAAAGTGATGGAAAGAGAAAAAGGGAGAAAGAGAGAAAGGGAGAGAAAAAACGAAGGATGAGGAGAAGAAGAGAAAGGTGGCAGGAAGAAAAGAGCATCCCTTTTGAATTTGTTGAGCTTTCAGAAAGCTATTATGAGGCAGTTGCTTGTTCAGTTTATTTTTCTAGATAATCAATATCTGTGGGTCAAAAAATGAGCACCTCTAAAAATCAAGTGTTACATTCAATAATTTATTTTATTTTATTTTTTTCTAAAGGTAGACGTACACCTTTGGGAGATGTATAATATTTGTAATTCTTTTGATTATGTTAAGAGTTTCATTTGTTCGTATTTCAATCTGTCCAACTTTGAGATTTTATTTATTTATTTTAATTGTGATTTGGATAAAAGTTTGCAGACCAAACTCATTTTCCATTCAGCAGGCCATACACATTTGTTTCATGGCATTGACTGCAATTCCCAGAATGTAATGACTCTCTTCCCATTTTCTCCCTGTGGTTATCTTTTCCCTGTGTCCTTCTTTCCTATGCATTCCTATCCTCTGAGTTATTTCCTTGTTAAGTCCTTCTGATCTCCCATGGTTGATTGTTCTAAGAAATGTACCTACCTGTTGTGTATGTTCACCTTATATCCTGTCTACCCTTTCTCTGGAAGCCATGGCCTAAAGGTAACTAGGGGCCATAATCTCAGGAATTTTACCAATCTTTATCAGACCAGTAATCCAAGTCTCTTTTTTTAATTATCTGAGTTTTGTTCCACATTTTTCTCCCACTCTACCCAGGATCTCCAATTCTGATCCTTTTCTGAGTGGTTGGCAGGGGTAACTGAGTACCACCTAGTTTTTCTGGTCTCAGGGTCATGTAGGCTGAGGTTCCCATGGTCCATTAGACCCTTAGACTACTTATTTCCATGCATCTTTGATTTTCTTCATTTTCCTTTGCTTGGATGAAGAGACCAATTGATGCATCTTAGATGGCTGCTCACAAGCTTTTTTAAGATCCAAGTCACTACTCACCAAAGTTGGTTTTTTTTTTCACAAAATATGAAATGAAAGTTGAAAATCTTTCCAGTCTTGGAATTATACAGTCCTTGGGTAAATGTAAACTTTTTTTATTTATAAAGAAATAAAGTGCTTAGTCATCTCTCTTTACTTTCTGTGGTTGCTATTGTTGGATGCTGTCGAGTCAGTTCCAACTTATAACAACACCATGCACTGCAGAACAAAACACTGCCCATTCCTGAACCATCTTTACAATAGTTGCTTATGCTCCAGCCCATTGTTGCACCCACTGTGTCAATCTCTTTCCTTGAGTGTCTTCCTCTTTTTCCTTGCCATTCTACTTTATTCAACATAATATCCTTCTCCGGGGACTGGTTCTTCCTGATAACATGACCAAAGTATGACAAAGTCTGATCATTCTCATTTTTAAGAGGCATTCCAGCTGAGCTTCTTCCAAGACAATATTTCTTCATTCTTCTGGAAATCCCTTGTATATTCAACATTCTTCACCAACAAAATAATTTAAATGTATTAATTCTCTTATTTTTTGTCCAGTTTTCACATGTATATGAGGCTATTGAAAATACCAAGGCTTGGGTCAGGTACACTCCAGTCTTCAAAGTGACATCTTTGCTCCTTAACATTTTAAAGAAGTGTTTTCTTCTTTCTTCTTCTTTTTTTTTTTCTGCAGCAGATTTGTCCAATGAGAAACATTGTTTGATTTCCTTACTGCAGCTTCCATGAGTATTGATTGTGAATCCAAGTAAAATGAAATTCTTGACAACTTCAATATTTTCTCTATTTATCACGATGTTGCTTATTGGTCCAGTTGTAAGGATTTTTGTTTTCTTTTTGTTGAAGTGTAATCTATACTGAACACTGTAGTCTTTGATCTTCATCAGTAAATACTTCAAGTCTCCTTCACTTTCAGCAAGCAAGATCATGTCATCTGCACATTACAAGTTATTACTTAGTCTTCCTCCAATCCTGATGCCACATTTTTCTTCATATAGTCCAGATTCTTAGATTATTTGCACAGCATAAAGACTGAATAAATATGGTGAAAGGAAACATCCCTGACACACACCTTCCTGATTTTAAACCATGCATTATCTCCTTGTTGTGCTTGAACAACTACCTCTTGGTCTATATATACAGATTCTTTATGAGTGTAACTAAGTGTCTGGAATTTTCATTCTTCACAATGTTATCCATGGTTTGTTATGATGCATACAGTATAATGTCTTTGCATAGTCAGTAAACATAGATAAACATCTTTCTGGGATTCTCTGCTTTCAGCCAACATCCATCTGACATCTGCAATGATATCTCTTATTCCATGTGCTCTTCTGAATCCAGCTTGAATTTCTTTCAGTTCTCTGTTGATATACTCTTGCAACCATTTATTAATTATTTTCAGCAAAATTTTACTTGTGTGTGATATTTCTGATACTGTTTGATAATTTCTTCATTCTGTTGGATCACTTTTCCTTGGAATGGCACAGATAGGTATCCCTTACAATTGATTGCTGAGGTAGCTGTCTTCCAAATTCTTGGCAAAAATTAGTAGTCCTTCCAGCATTGCATTCATTTTTTGAAGCATTTCAGTGGCTATACTATCAATTCCTAGAGAACTGTTTTTCACCAATTCCTTTAGTACACTTTTAACTCCTTCCTTCAATACCATTGGTTCTTTATCATATGCTACCTTCTGAAATAGTTGAATGTTGGCCAATCCTTTTTGGTACAGTGACTCTGTATATTCTTTCCATCCTTGTTTGATGTTTATTGCATCATTCAATATTTTCCTCATAGAATCTTTCAATATTGAAACTTGAGCTTGAATTATTTTCTTAGGTTCTTTCAGCTTGATGAATGTTGAGGATGTTCTTCTCTTTTGATTTGCTAACTCTAGGTCTTTGCACATTTTGTTATAATAATTCACTTTGTTTCTCAAAGTGCACTTTGAAATCTGCTTATCTCTTTTTGCTTTATCCTTTCTTCCATTCACCTTGGCTACACTGTGTTCCAGAGCAAGTTTCAGACTCTCTTCTGACATCCATTTTGGTCTTTTTTTCTTTCTTGTCTTTTTAATGACCTTTTGTTTTCTTTATGTATGATATCCTTGATGTCATCCCACAACTTGTCTGGTCTTTGGTCATTGCTATTCAATGCATCAAATCTATTCTTCAGATGGTCTACAAATCTGGATAGGATATACTCAGATCATACTTTGGCTGTCATGGACTTGTTTTGATTTTCTTCAGCTTCAACTTGAACTTGCATGTGAGCAATTGACATTCTGTGACACAGTCTGGCCCTGGCCTTGTTCTGACTGATATTGAGCTTCTCCAGTGTCTCTTTCCACAGATGTAGTCTATTTGATTTCCATGTATTTCATCTCATGAGGTGTATACTAACCATATGTGTTGTTGCAAAAGGTATTTGCAATTAATAAGTCATTGGCCTTGCAAAATTCCATTATGAAGTATCAAACATGATTTCTATCACCAAAGCCTATTTTCCAACTGTTCATCTTTCTTCTTCATTTCAAACTTTCTCATTCCAATAACAAGTAATTATCAATGCATCTTAATGGTGTATTTGATCAATTTCAAACTGTGTAAGTTGAAGTAACTCTTTAATTTCTTCAACTTTGGCTTTAGTGCTTGGTGCTACAATTTGAATAATAGTAGTATTAATTGGTTTTCCTTGTAGGCATATGAATATTCTACTATCACTGACAGCATTGCACTTCAGGATACGTTTTGAAATGTCCTTTTTGACAATGAATGTGGTGCCATTCCTCTTCAATTCTTTATTCCTGACATATTAGACCATATGATTGTCCAATTCAAAATGACCAATACCAGTCTGTTTCAGCTCACTAATGCCTAGGATATCAATCTTTATGTATTCTATTTCACTTTTGAAAACTTCTAATTTTCCTAGATTCATACTTCATACTTTCCATGTTCTGATTACTAATGGATGTTTGCAGCTGTTTCTTCTTATTTGGAATCTCATTTGAGAACTGCCTTACAAATGAAGGTCCTGAAAGCTTTACTTTATCCATGTCATTAAGGTGGATTCTATTTTGAGGAGGCAGCTCTTACCCAGTCATGTTTTAAGTGTCTTCCAATCTGAGAATCTCATCTTCTGGCAATGTATTAGACAATGTTCCACAGTTGTTCATAAGGTTTTCACTGGCCTTTGTTTCCAGAAGTAGATGTCCAAGTTCTCCTGCCTAGACTGAGTTTGGAAGCCTTCTGGAGAGGTTAAAAATGCAAAGAAGAAAAACATTTCAAGGCTAGTTTTATTGACCTGAGGAGTGAAGTGAAAAAGTCAAGCCTGTGGAAAAGCTGAGATTATTTTCCAAATGTTTCATCTGTCTTAAGAAGTAAATACATGAGAACATATTTTTGGAAAACAGTAATATTATTAAATGTGATAAGCCATGATGGGCATGACTGAATCATGTGTTTCTTGTGCATGGAGATTCAAGGAAACAGAAGATACTCTCTGAAAGAACTTATATCCTGTTTATCCTCTCAGGGAGACAGTCCTCTTAAAATATTTGATTAGTATACAAACTAATTCTGTGTTTGTGAACTTCCACTTGTCTTCCAGCCATGCCTTGCTTCTTGCCACCCCATTCTTGGTTCTGTTCTCATTTTACTCCTTTTCATCTCTTCTGATTTCTTTTCAAGTTCATTAATCCCTTGTTTTAAAAACTTATTTCTGCAGCTTCTCTGTTTTAGATCAACTTCCTACATTCCCTCTTGGTCACCTTTAACCCATTCTTCGCCCTGCCTTCTGATCTTATTAGAATATTATTTTGAGCACATTACTCTCTTTCAGTGGTTCCCCATTGCATTTGGGATAAACACACTATCATTACATGGAGTACAAGGAACTGGGCCCTTTGCCTGGAACATTCTCCTCCCTCTTCCCACTTTCTCCTGGAATTTCCACTCATCTCAGTGCTTACCAACCCAAGAAAACTTTTTCCAATTCCCTAGGTTAGGCTGGGTTAGTTCTTCTTGCCAAAGTCTTCAGAACTAATTAAACTGTACATTTTGCCACTAGTTGTTAAATGTCTGCCTTCCATCAGAAAGTGTAGTCCATAGGACAGGACTATTTCTGACCTGTTCATTACTCTGTTTAGTATAGAGCCACCCAATACATATTTGAGGAATGCTTGAATAACACAATTTAATATTTACAAAAAGCAGTTGCACTCATTCCTATGTAATCCACTCAAACTTACAAAATAGGCATATTTACTTCATTTTTTAAATAATAAAATTGGCTTTCGTGAAATATTTTAAAAAGTAATAGAACTGGACTAGGATTTACATATTTTAAATTCAAGTCCAATATCTTTTCCACTATTCCACAGTGCCAATCTCCAGAGTTTAAGATTTACCAGTCAATTAAGTGTATTATATACATTTTTTTCCAACAGAAGCTTTTGTGAGTGGCCAGGGATTTTATTACTCATACTATTAGCTAACATGCCATGATTTCAGCAAAGTGTTTACTTCATCCATGCAGGATGAATATAAACACATGGAATTGGCATTCATGATTTATATATGCTGAGTAAATACACATTGTATATTGGATATATGGTTTATAGATATACAAAAATATTTTAAACATCCTGTGCATATCCTACAGATTAACAGTTGGCTTGCAGAACTCTTTAAGTATACTCAGTGTGGCAGAGGGCCCTTTTTTTACAAGGTAAAAAATGATCCTCTGAGTATGTTTAGAAAAGCTGGAGAAGGAAGGAGCGTGAGAGTCCTCAATCCAGCCAGAGGGTTCACAAAGAAGCCAATGGAAAAGGTACCTCATCATAGGTCTTTCTATGGACATGGCAGTAACTGAAAACAATCAAAAGTGAACAACTGATTGTTGGGTTCTTATATGTAAAAATAAGCTAGTGTTTAAAGAAGACTTACTCTTGCTGATGAGTTAGATATTTGTTCTGAAGAGGACAACACACACCAAGGCAAACTCAACTACCCCCTCCCCCAAAAAATGCCTCATTGTATAAACATTAATTCCAAAACCAGCGGACTTTTAGGGTAAACTAATATTAAATCTGCATGGTTTAAAATCAGGAAAAGTGTCTGTCAGGGTTGTTTCCTTTCACCATATTTGTTGAATCTGTGTGCTGAGCAGATAATCCAAGAAGTTAGACAATATGCAGAAGAATGTGACATCAAGATTGGAGGCAGACTTGTAGACAACATGAGAAGTGCAGGTGATACAACCTTGTTTGTTGAGGGTGGGGAGGACTTGAGGCATTTACTGATGAAGATCAAAGAACACAGCCTTCAGTATAGTTTATACTTCAACATAAAGGAAAACAAAATTCTTACAAATGGACCAATAAACAACATCAAGACAAATGGAAAAAGATTAAAGTTGGCAAGGATTTCATCTTGCTTGGATCCACAATCAACACCCATGGAAGCAGCAGTCAGGAAATCATATGACAATTACATTGGGCAACTTTGCTGCAAAAGACCTCTTTAAAGGGTTAAAGAGCTAAAATGTCACTTTGAAGACTGGAGTGTATCTGACCCAAGCCATGGTATTTCCAATAGCCTCATATGCATGTGAAAGCTGGACAAAAATAAAGTAGAGAGAAGACTTGATGAATTTTAACAATGGTGTTGGTGAAGAAAATTGAACAAGGACTGCCCAAAGAACAAACAAATCTGTCTTGAAAGAAGTATGGCCGGAATGCTCCTAAAAGTGAGAATGGCCAGACTTTGTCTCTCATGGTTTGGCCCAATAGCCTCATATGCATGTGAAAAATGGACAGTAAATACGGAAAGATGAGATAAGAATCAAGGTGGTGTGGGTGAAGAACACAGGAAATACCATGGACTGCCAGAAGAATGAACACATCTGTTTTGTAACAAGTGAAGCCTGAAAGTTCCTTAGAAGCAAGCAGATTTTGTATCTTGTACTTTGGTCATATTATTTGAAGAGACCTGTCCCCAGTGTGGGGAACATCATGGTTAGTATAGTAGAGAGTCAGCAGGAAAGGGGTAGACAGTGAATGAGATGGACTGACACAGTGGCTGTAACAATGGACTCAAGCATAGCAGTAACTGTAAGGATGGTGTGGGTCTGCACAATGTTTCATTCAGTTGTACATAGTTATACAATGAGTTGGAGCTGACTCAACAGCAACTCACAACAACAATACTAAACCATTATAGAATCTATTTGAGGACCTATTATGAGTCTAGTTCTATGCTAGACAGCATGGGTGAAGTGTGAGTCACTAAAGTTACTTTCAACTCAGGGTTTTGATAAAGTTATTACTAGTTCATGAATTTTACATTTTATTACAAGTGCCTGAAGTCACAAAATATTTTCTCATGCTGAAATAAAAATTCTTATTCTTTATAAGTCATACCTATATCAGATTTTTAAACATCCTTTCCTCCAGATATTATAGAGTATTCAGAGGATTGCATACAAGTTGCAAAATATGAAAGTGAACAACTAATAGCTCATCAAAAACACTGCACTGATTGTGCACTTAAATATAACCTCAAAATTTATAATGTCATGATCAGCTTTCTGGTAGCTGGAGGTGGTATTAAAAAATTCTTAATATAATAAATTTCAAACAAAAAAGTACTGTTCCTTTCTAATGTAAATATTCTTTAGGGTATACTTAGTATATGTAGGTCTGGTGATGTAGTGGTTAAGACATTTTGATTGCTAACCGAAAGGTCAGTAGTTCAAACCCACCAGCCACTCTGTGAAAGAAAGATGAGACAATTTACTTCTGTAAAGATTTACAGCCTTAGATACCCAATGAGTGTTGTTGCTATGAGTCAGAATCAACTCAATGGCAGGGAGTTTTGTATTGGTTTTGGAGTTGGTATATGTAAGAACCTTCCCCCTGCTTGATTTTCTAGAAGCCTCTATATTCTGCTGCAGTCATGGAGGGTGTGGCTTGTAGCTGTTACTGTATGTAACCTTAGTCTCCTAAAATCTGGAGTAGTACCATCACTCTTTTTCTGCCTGTCATGATCTTGACGCTTTTCAGGAGCACTGGACAGTTACTTTGTGCAATACTCCTCAATTTTGGTGGCCTGATATTTCCTATTTCCTTATAATTAGGTTCAGATTATGAATTTATAGCAGAAAAGCCACAGAAGTCATGCTGTATGCTTGTCAGCATACCACACGGTGTTAACTTGTCTATCCCACTACTGGAGATGTTAACTGTGGTCACTTGGTTAACATGTATGCAAAATTCCTTCACTACAAAGTTACTCTTTTTCTCTTTGGAATTCATGTTTGGTGAGGGATACTTTGAGACTATGTAGATATCCCATTTCTAATCATATATTTCCTGCTAATTTTAGCCTCCATTGATGGCTATTTTTTTGTACATTTTATTATGGTAAAAATATAAATATATATATATAACTTGCCATTTTAGCCATATTTAAGTATACTATTCAGTGGCATTAATTACAATCACCATGTTGTGTAACCACTATCAGTATTCATTTCAAAATTTTTTCATCACCCCAAAAAGAAATTCAGTACCCCTTTGTCAATAACCCTAAAATTAATTGTCCCTTCTCCCAGCTTCTGGTAGATGCCCCCTTCTGTTCTTTGGGTCTTACGCATTTGCCTATTCTAGATATTTCATATTAGTGAGATATTTCATGTATGTATCTGGCTTATTTCACTCGGGATGTTTTCATGGTTTATCCACGTCTCAGCATGTGTCATACCTTCATGTTTCTTTTTGACTGAATAATATTCCATATGTATATATAATGTGTTTATACCTCTATCTGTATCTCTGGATCTAGATCTAGTTATCAAGGTTTCTAGTGGTGCTTGGCTGCTAACTGAAAGGCAATCTACTTCTGTAAAGATTGGAACCTAGGAAACAGTACAAAGAAGTTGTACTTTGTTATATGGGGTCACTATGAGTAAAATTTGACTCAATGGCACACAACAACAAAAACATGTGTATATCACATTTTGTTTACCCATTTATATGTTGATGGACACATGAGTTGTTTCTTCCTTTGGCTATTGTGGATAATGCTGCAATGAACTTTGGTGTGCAAATACCTGTTTGAGTCCCCGTCTTCAAGTCTTTTGGGCTAGAAATGAAAGTTTTGAGTCATATGGTAATTCTATGTTTAATTTTTTGAGGAAATGACAAACTTTCCACAGTATTGATAATTCTTTCTTGAAATAATTATTACTGTTGTGTTTGTCAAATGCAGGTTTTCTATTTCTATCATTCTTTCCCCATTTATTGGTTGGAAATCTACTAAATAAAATGATTCTACTTCTCCTTTATTTATTTTTTTATTCAATTATATATTCACGTCTGCATACATGTATTCTTAGTTCTGCTCACAGTTTCACTAGAAGAAATAACACTCCAATAGCAATGAGCAAAGTGTCTCCAAACTGAAGTTTCTTAAAGAAATGCCTTCCAGGTCTGGGGCAGGAAAGTGCCAGGTAATCCTAGAACATATTGAAGTACCAGAAAGCAAGGAAGTCTCAAAAATGATGAGGATATATCAAAAGTACATAGGACCTGTGATAGTTAAGTTTGTGTGCCAACTTGGCTAGGCCTACCTGAATGGCTGAGTAGCTGGATGTAGTTATTCCCCATGATAAGATTGGTAATTAACTCCATGGTGGAATTTTTTGAAGCAGTTGAGCAGCTGCTTTAAGAATGTGGAATGCTTCCCGTATGTAAGATGCAGCTTTGGGAATGGTCTCTAGCTTATGGCATGTTTGAACCCTGCATGTAGCTGAGTCATTGTTCAGCAGCCTGCCATACTCTGCCAATCTTGGGACTTTCAATGGACTTGAATTAATAGCCTGTTGTGTGGTTTGGTAATATTGAGACTGTGCCTTTTTGCTTGTCAACCTTGGGCTTGTCAGTCTCAGCAGCCAACAGCTAGTGAAGAAAAGCCTCCAGCTTCAGTGGGCCAGGAACTTTGGTGGCAGAGCTGGAGTACAAGGTTGAGGGGCTTTCACCCAACCCCTAGAGCCTGGCACTTTGAATTTGAACTTAAAGATTCCAAATTGTAAGAATAAACTCCTGTTTGTTAAAGCTATCCGATTTGTGGTATATATTCCGGTCAGAGTGACACTAAGTAACCAAAACAGGAATCAACTTGAAAGTGTTTCTTATGGCCAAATCTGGGACAATATGATAAAATAATAATAATAATAATGGGATACCATGAGTTCAAATTAATATAAATAAATAATCAGATATGTGTTAAAATAAAATATCTTGGTGAATCCTGTTCTCAGAAACTGTAGTATATTTAATGATACAGTATGTGTATTCAAAGGAGGATTAATTCTTGATGGTGCTAACATAAAGCTAGTTATGATGTTTCTAGTACAACTCAGGGACATCCAAAGCAGTAGGCCAGAAGAGCAGGAGAAAGGGGATTGAAAGCCAGGAAGCCAGAGAGAGGAACAGTCAGCCACAGGGACCCAGGTGGGGGTGATATGAGAGGTCTCCAACAGCAAGACAAACTTGTCTGTAGGTTTGTCCTACTGTGGTGACATGTAGACGTGAGTTTTGAGGCTGAGCCTCTGGTGTTTAAAACCCAGTGAAATGCACCTGGTGCACAGGAAAC
>NW_006921637.1:9117959-9131107 GCF_000298275.1 Orycteropus afer afer | reverse complement strand
CTTGGTAGGGTGGAGGGTGGACAAAAGAGGGGGAGGCCTTCAACGAGATGGATTGACATGGTGGCTGTGATGATGTGCTCAAGTATAGCAGGGATTGTGGGGCTGGCACGGGATCGGGCAGTGTTTCGTTCTGCTGTGCATGGGGTCGCTATGAGTTGGAAATGACTCGAAGGCACTTAACAACAACAATAACAACCGTACAAATGACAGATAGAGGACATCCATCCCCCATCTTCCTTAGGCTCACTTTAATAAGTGACAGGATATAGGGTTTTGTTTTTTTTTTATATAATTTATTTCATTTGTGTTGTTATGGAGAATATACACAACAGAACATACACCAATTAAACGATTTCTGCTAGTACAATTCAGTGATATTGATTACATTCTTTGCCATTCTCATCCTCCTTTCCAAGTATTTCCTTCCCTGTTAACATAAACACAGTGTCCCCTAATGTTTCAAGTTGCTGTTGTCAATTTGATACCCTATAGATAGATCCTAAAGGAGCACAATGCTAAAGGCAAACATTCTTTCACTAGTTAAGTTTTGAGAAGACTTCAGGGAATATTTTTGGTTCAAGGATTAAAGTTTAAAGATTATCCCTGGGCAATTTTTTCAGGGGTCATCCAGTCCCTATGGCTCCAGAAAGTCTGGAGTCCATGAAAATTTGAAATTCTGTTCTGCATTTTCCTCCTTTTGATCAGAATTCTTCTACAGAAACTTTGATCAAAATGTTCCATAACAGTGGTCAGGCACTAACTAGTCTCATAGGAAAGGAGGAAATTGTGCATGGAGGCAATTAGCCACACATTTCATTTCCTCCTCGTATTCCTGACTCTCCTTCTTCCTCTGTTGCTGCAGTCCAAACAGACCAATTTTTGGTCCTTGGAAGGATATTTGTAAGCTGTTAAGACCTCAAGCGATGAACTAGGCTGCAGAACAGAAGCACTTAACACTACATTAAGCCAATTGGGATGTCCCATGAAACTATGACCCTAAACCTCCAATCCAAGAAACCAAATCCCATGAGGTGTTTGGTTTACATAAGCAGCTTCAGAAGCTATTCTTTTAGTTGTTGTTGTTGTTGTTGTTGTTGTCTATGTATCTATCATCCAACTTTTTCCAATTCAATTTTGTATAGGTATACAATTTATTGACAACAGTTACATTAATTGTGCAACTCTACCCTTAATCAATGGAATTTTTCTATCTTCATAATCTGAAGCTCAGTAGTGCTCTATAACCTTCCATTTCATCCTCCCTCTTGCCCCTGCTAACCACTAGTAAACTTTGGTCTCTATACATTTACCTTTTTTGGTCTTTATTTATATGTGAGATCATTCAGTATTTGTCCTTTTGTGATTGACTTATTTCACTCAGCATATTATCTTCAAGCTCCATCCATATTGTAACATATATCAAGACTTCATTGATGGGCATTTAGGTTGTTTCCACTTTTGAGTTATTGTAAATAGTGTTTCAATTAACATTGGTGTACAAGTATCTATTTGCTTTGCTTTCAAGTCATTGGAGCATGTACTTAGGAGTGGAATTTCTGTCTCATATAGTAGTCCTAGGAGCTCTGGTAGTATAGTGCCTAAGGCACTTGACTGCTAACCAGAAGGCTAGTGGTTCAAACCCACCAGCCACTCCTCGGAAGGAAGGTTGGGCAATCTACTTCCGAAGTGATAGCACCTTGGAAACCCAAGGAGGGGTCTCTATGAGTCAGGGCCGACTCGATGGCACATAACAACAACAACAACTTAGTAATTCTACTTTTAATATTTTGAGGCACTTCCATACTGATTTCTGCAAGAACTGTCCCATTTTGCGTTCCAGCTAGCAATGGATAAGGTTCCAATTTCCCCACATTCTAGTCAACATTTGTTATTTATTTAAAAAAATCCTAGGTGGGGTGAAATGGCATTCTGTTGTGGTTTTGATTTGCATCTCTCTGATGGCTAATGATGTTGAACATCTTTTTATGTGTTTAGTGGCCATTTTAATGTCTTCTTTGGCCAGGCTTATTATTTTTATTAGACTGTCTATCTTTTTATTGTTAAGTTGTTTGAAGTTATATATATATTTTGGTATTAGATTATTGTCAGATATATCATTTCCAAATATATTTTCTGAGTCAGTTGTTTATATTTTCACTTTTTTGGTAAAGTCTTTTGATGAACAAAAGTTTTTAATTTTTATGAGCTCTCATTTATTTATTTTGTCTTTTACTGTTTGTGCTTTTGTAGCATATAGCTTTTTATAAGAAACACAGCAATGTTGGAAAACATGAAAGCATCCCAATAATGGGCTAGAAACATTGAGGAATTACTGAAGATATTGGAGATGATGTGAGATGGGCTTCAATGATGTGGAGGAGCAGTCAGAAAATCATTCACCCATCTTCCCAATTAGGGGTGGAAACAAAATCCATATTTGTCTATATGTAGTCATATAGTGAATGAGTCTATCAAAATATGTCAACTGTAAGTAATGGATATATTTAGACAAATCTTAGTGATATTAGTTACCATAGTATTTAACTGAGTGCCAAGTAATCCCTATGAGAACCATATCTAAATTAAATTGCTTCTAATATTCCTAAATGTGGATGAACCATACTTTCTGTCTGGTGCTGATAGAAAACAATACCCTTAATTCTTTGGTTATAAAACTAGATCTTGAACTAAGAATTTACCTTGAGTTTCTCAAGTTTTTCCAGCAGTTAGAAGTTCATTTTACAGTCATAATGTTTATACCCATCACACTGGTCCATCACAATAGCCTTACTTTCAGTAAGTTCTTTACTTTGGATGAACACATAATAATTTTAGCAAATGTGTCACTACTGCATCCCTAGGACCATCAATGACCCTTCTAAAGTGATCAGAGAAGGGTCTTATATTCCCATTTTCTCAAAGCTCCATTATCTGCAACCGTTTCTAATATTAATTGTAGTATTGGTCAAAGTTGTTAGTTGAAGATAACAGAGTACAAACTAAGGAAGTGCAGGACAAACAGGAGTGCATGAATGTGAGGGGTACAAGGGGAGGGTTATAAGGTAGGGAGGGGAAGAGTCTAGGTTAGGGTTGGACATGGTGAATAGGAAATGAAACCAAATGTACACATTGCATTGAATGTAAAACAACCTTTTAAAGTAAAAATTAAAAAAAAGAGAAGAAGATAACAGAGTAAATTTTCATGAATGTGAGCAGAAGGGGGGAAATTAAAGTTACTTATTACATTTGGGAATTTGAGATTATCTAAGAACCAGACTTGAATATCATGCAACTAACTATAGGAAATGCCCCACACTTCCTAGGACTGACTTTAGAAGCACAACTACCACTAGCTGCTACAACTTAGCAGTTATGACACTGCACATTTCACACAACAATGTCAGCCACTGTCTAGCAAAAAAAGACTCATTACTGTCCTCACTGAGGCCACAGTCTTATAGTGCTTACAGCCATTGCCCAGGCTTCCTCAGTGTAGCTGTTTTTCAGAACCTGTACCACACAGGGAAGCTGTGGTGGTGTAGTGCCTAAGGCATTTGACTGCTAACCAGAATGCTGGCAGTTAAACCCACCTACGTCTCCTCAGAAGGAAGATTAGGCAATCTATTTCCCTAAAGAGGTTCCAATTTGAGGGGACTGACTTGATGGCAGTAAGTTTTGGGAGGGCAACCTACCTGCAAAGATGTTTGGCAAATACAGAATCTTCCTTTCCAGTCTCTAAAGTACAGAGAGAGGTCAGAATGGGTATTAAATATGCTGTCTTAAAATATTTACAACAATTTGTAAAGTACATGGCTGGTATGTAACAAGCTCTCAATAATTTCTAAAAAAGTTTTATAAACTATTTTTCCTATTTCTCAGACCTGATCTATTCTACTGCTACACATGTCCTGCATCTTTGAGGGCCTTCAAACTAAAGATATCAAAAAAAATAAAATAAAATGTAAAGCCACTACCATTGAGTTGATTCCAACTCATAGTGACCCCCATTGGATTTCTGAGGTAGTAAATCTTTGCGGAAGTAGATTTGAACCACCAAATTTTTGGTTAGCAGTCAAATGCCTTAGGCACCAAGCCACCAGAACTCCTAAGATAAAAGATAGGTAATTTTTTTTTGTTGTTGTTGTTTGTTTGCTTGTGCTGTTTTTAAACAGTAATTACATGAAGAGATGGAGAGAAAGGGAGGCAGGGAATTTGCATCTATAGAGTGTATACGTGGGTCCACACGCTATACTGGATGTATTCTTATTCACCTGTTTTAGAATAGGTAAAATGAAATCTTTAATACCGCCCTGGCTTGCTTTGTCTAGACTTATCTAAGAAATTGCTTAAGATAGATCTTACTAAAAGAACCAGAGAGTGAAGGAAGTAAGCCTTTCTGTGGCAGGTCCTTGTCTGACTTTGCTCTCACACTGTTAATCTCCAGCTCTCACCCGGCTGCAATTCTGACATACCCAAAATCACTGCAAATAATGAAATATATAAATCTAGTCAGCCTCAGAATGGCACTCTGTGTGTGACCTTACAGGGCATTCAGCTGCTCAGCTTTGCCTAAGTAAAGATTACACCTAAGCCTTAATTTAATTTCTAATCACTAAATGTGAGCACAGAGGGAACAGGAAATAAATTCATACTATGCGTGCTGCAAAGAGCTGGGCCTTGGTTGTTGGGCACTGCTGGGGTACCTTCTGGCTGTACCCCACCTAAGCCAGAGCTATCCAAATGGTGGGTTAGGTTAACTGAGACCTTGGGACTTCCAGGTAGGTCTTGAGGCAGCTAGAACCCCAGAACCAGCTGTCTCACCCAGAAGCAACTTTGCTGACTCAACCCTAGTGTGTCACATGAATTATGCCATGTGGCATCTGATGTGGGAGTATTTGAGAAGCACACTTATGGGTACTTATCATCTGCTGATTTTCTTTCCCTGCTGAACCATTTCCATAACGTTTGCATCCTAGACTTAGACTTTGACTCTTTGAGGGTATGAAAGAAATTGAATCTTGTAACTGTGTGGCAGAATTGTCTTGGGAGAGGAGAGTGGGAAAGAAGTACTGCTCTGTTGTTGCTAGCTCTGTGAAGTCAGGCTCCAACTCACAGTTACCTCATCGCAAGGGAACAAAGCATTGCCTGGTCCTGCACCATCCCATTGATTGGCTGGAGTTCAGATCATTGTAATCCACAGGGCTTTCATTGGCTGATTTTCAGAAGCAGATTACCAGGCTATTTTCCCTAGTCTGTCTTTCTCTAGAAGCTCCCCTGAAACCTGTTCAGCATCATAGCAACACAAGCCCTCACTGACTGGCAGGCAATGGCTGCTCATGAAGTACATTGGCTGGGACTCAAACCTGGTATCTTTCAGGGAAGAAGTGCTGCTTAGTACCACATTTAAGATATTCAATTAGCTGAAGATTGATTAACCCAGAGGAAATGCTTTATTTTATAATTGTTGGAATCTTTTATAATATATGCTTCAGAGGAGGAAATTTCATCATTAAACATTTTGCTCTAAAATCTACCATAATGCTCCTGTCTATACTGCCTTAAATTGTAATTACTTTTCCATTGCTGAGGCTCATCTATGAATGATTTTTGGCTTTATGGTTTCTAGGTGAAAGTGAATCAAGAGTGACCTGTATAGCGCCTTAGTTTTAGGTGGGGGCCACAATCAAGTTATTTACCTGATTAGTGCCTCAATTTTCTCACCTAGAATAGCTATTGGACTGCTGACCACAATAATTGTTTCCAGTTCTAAAATGTCATGAATCAACACAAAAGCTTAAGGGCATTGTTCATGTGATAAAACTTTGGACAGAAGAATGATTTTAAAAATATTGTAGGGCCTTTAATTGAATTTATCATATTATATTGAATTGGAGCAAATAATATCCTAGGAGGAAATAGCTCTCTGCTTACTCTAAGTAAAGAACTCATTATAAAAAGCATTAATATTTTCCTGTAATTTCCTTCTTGAACAATTGCAAGAAATTAAGAGGTCATTTTAATCATTCAGGACCATGTTTATCACATTATTCATTTCGTATTTAGCATCTAAATTAAGTGAATGTGTTATCACAGGTAAATGCATTTGTTTTACATCTTGTGTGACATACTGTGGCATTAGCATTTATAAAACATAAATAGCAATGACATTAGTGTTTATTTTCTTGAGTTCAAAAAGGACATAGAGAAAATGAAGTAGAAATTCAATGCCTACAGCAGGACCACCTGCAAAACTAGGGACCTTCATTCCTTACTGCAAGGTTTAAGGCTAAGATTAATCAGATCAGTGAGGCCTTACAAACTGCTGTGAAGATGACATTAACAGGGGTTAAGCCAGGTCCTTTCTTATCATTGACCAACCTGACAGTAGCACTGAGTGAGAGGCCACAGGACTCTATTCCATATATCATGCATTATGTTGTTGTTGTTAGTTGCTTTTGAGTCAGCTCCAACTAGGCATGTGTATTTTTAAAGTCTCTGCTCACCATTCCCAGGATGGTCTCTTTCTGGACAAAGAAACCATTTTGTACTGACTTTGAAGTGATGAGGGGCTTAATTCTTTTTCTGACAACCATTTGTTAGACATCAATTACATGTTCAGTATACAAAGGTGAGTAAGGCAGGACTGAGTCTTCACTGGAGACCCTCATAGTCAAGTCATGCAGAGAAGTGGTAGGGTGCAGCTAGAAATGTGAATAAAGGTAAGAGTATAGCAATCCTTCAAGTCATTGGGACAATATAACATATGAAAATGAGGAGCCAGTGAAAGCTTTAAGCAATGAAACCAGTTGCCACTGATGCGACTCGACTCAGGGCAACCCCATGTGTGTCAGAGTAGAACTGTGTAGATCTCCATGTTTTTTTTCTGAAGCACCTCTGAGTGGACTTGAACTTTCAACCTTTCAGTTAGCATCTCAGTGTGTTAACTGTTTGAATCACCTAAAATCAAAAAACAAACTCACTGCCATCAAGTCAGATCTGACTCCTAGCAACCTCTCCTTGGGTTTCCGAGGCACTATCACTACAGAAGTAGATTGTCCAACCTTCCTTCCAAGGAGTGACTGGTAGGTTTGAACTGCCAGCCTTCTGGTTAGCAGTCAAATGCCTTAGGCACTATGCCACCAGAGCTCCTGTTTTTATCACCTAGGGAATCCTAAAGCAGAGTGACATAATAGAGGGAGATAACTAGGAATGCCAGGCTTATAGGTCATTAGCTTCTGCCTGGTGCAGACTTGTCTCTTTCTGTGTTCCAGGAATGGAAAGAGGCCAAATGGGGGTAAGAAAGAATGGAAGTGTAATTTATTACAAAGGCACCAAATAATAACAATGACACAAAAGGAAATAGACAGAGGGCAGCAGCTACTGTTCTGTGCTCTTTGTTAATGTAAATTGAGGTGACAGAGTAGGTTGAGGTCTGCTTTATGTTCTTCTCTGAAGATGCACAGAGTTGAGGCAGCTGCAGATTCCAGACATCAATCTGAGTAAATCTGTAAAACAAAAATTTGTAAGAGAAATCATAAACCAAAAAGTTGAGTCTTTCAGGGTGAGGGTTGGAGTAGTTTGTGGAGAATCTCCAGGGTTCATCATTTGAGATCATTTCAGGTGCCCTCCCATCATCTTTCATCAGACTTATTCAATCTGTATGCTGAGCAAATAATCTGAGACGTTGGACTCTGGGAAGAAGAATGTGGCATCAGGGTTGGAGGAAGACTCATTAAAAACCTATGATACACAGGTAAGACAATTTTGCTTGCTAAAATCAGAGAAGACTTGAAGCACTTATTAATGAAGATCAAAGACTACAGCCTTTAGTATGGGTTACACATAAACAGGAAGAAAACAAAAAACCTCACAACCAGACAAATAAGCAATATAATGATAAGTGAAGAAAATATTGAAGTTGTCACAGATTTCATTTTACTTGGATCCACATTAAAGCCCACAGAAGCAAGAGTCAAGAAATCAGACGAGGTGTTGCACTGAGCACATCTGCTGCAAAAGACCTCTTTAACAAGTTGAAGAGCAAAGATGCCACTTTGAAGACTAAGATCCTGTCCCAAACCATGGTATTTTCAATAGCCTCATATGCATGTGAAAACTGGACAATGAATAAGAAAAACCAAAGAAGAATTGAGGCATTTAAAGTATAGTGTTGACAAAGAATGAACTTCATTCAAAACATGTATGTCTTGAATGAAGTATAGCCAGAATGCCTCTCAGAAGCAAGGATGGTGCAACTTCGCACACTTACACTTTTGTCATATTGTCAGGAGGAACCAATCCCTGCAGAAGGCTATCATGCTTGGTAAATTAGAGGGTTGATGAAAAAGAGGAAGACCCTCAGATTACTTGCTCAGCATATAGTTCGGCATACATACAGATTAACATACATGCATACATCGATTAACACAGTGACTGCAAAGATGGGCTCAAGCATAGCAACAATTGTGAGGATGGTATAAGACCAGGCAATGTTTTGTTCTATTGTATATAAAATCACTATGAGTTGGAACTGACTTCACAGTACCTAATAACAACAACTCCAACTCCATAATCTCATACAATTCATCAGCCCCCTCAGTGGAGAAAGGTTGCCTGGCCTCTTACAGGACTGGGGTGACCAGTCTCTGGGTGACCAAGTATAATTTCATTGTTAGGAGAAGTGAGAAGAGACACAAGGATTGTAAAAGAAATTGATCTCTCAGATGCAAATCAAAACAACAATGAGGTAACATCTTGTCCCAGCACTAGTAGCAAAGTTCAACAAGACAGAAAATAACAAATTCAGGAGAGGATGCAGAGAGATTGGGACTCTCATACACTGCTGGTGGGACTGTAAAATGATACAACCACTGTGGAAAGCAGTATAGTGATTCCTTAAAATGTTAGAATACCATTTGACCCAGCAATTCCATTACTAGATATATATCCTGAAGAAGTGAGAGCCAGGAGAAGAACAGATATATGCACACCCATGTTCATCGCAGCACTATTTACAATAGCCAAAATATGGAAACAACCTAGGTGTCCATCAACTGAGGAATGGATAACCAAACTATAGTTCATACACATAATGGAATACTATGCAACCCTAAAGAGTAACGTAGAATTTGTTAAACTCTGCATAACTTGGATGAACTTGGAGGACATTATACTGAGTGAAATAAGTCAATCACAGAAGGGAAAAATATTGCATTTATCCATTATTGTAAAAAGTTAGTGAAAGGTTTATATATGGAAGGAAATTTTCTTTGTTGGTTACCAGGGGTAGACAGAGAAGGGAGGGAACACTGCTATATAGGTGGAGACAAGTATTGATTTGGTGAAGAGAAAGGCAATGTACCAAACGTGAGTGATTAATACAGTGGCACTGAGGAAGGGGTAGACATAGAGAGGTGCATGGGAGGTACAGACAACAAAAATGAACCGTTTTGCACATACAATACTGCATTGTCAGTGATGGCACACATTGATCCATGGGTGGATAAATAAGTGGACAGGCTGAACTATTAGGTATGTCTATGCAGGGGGGAGTGTGCCCATGACCATGTATAGGGTTGGAAGACAATGTTTCTACAAGTATATTTGAATGTTCTGTAAGAATGTCTTTGGGAGCATAGTGCATAAGGCATTTGACTGCTAACCAGAAGGCTAGAGGTTCAAACCCACAAGCCACTCCTCAGAAGGAAGATTGGGCCATCTATTTCCATGGAGATACCTCCTTGGAAATCCAAGGAGGGGTCGCTATGAGTCAGATCCAACTCGACGGCAGTGAGTTTAGAGTTTTTGTAAGAATATCCAGGTATATAGTAGAGCTCACAGGGAACAAAGTTACTGTCACTTCTTGGCCACAGCCTGGGCACACCCCGGAGGGAGAGAGTAGTTGGACCAGTGGGCTCAAGACCATGGTCACAGGGGACATCAAGCTCAATTGGCATAACATACTATGCAAAACATTGTTCCACATCTTACTTTGGTGAGTAGTGACTGGGATCTTAAAAGTTTGCAAGCAGCCATCTAGATGCAACGATAGATCTTTCCTTGTCCAGAGCAAAGAAGAATGAAGAAAACCAAAGATGCATGGAAACAATTAGTCCAAAGGACTGGTACAATCCTCAGCCTATATGACTATGAAACCAGAAGAACTAGATGGTGCCTGGCTACCACTGTCAACCGCTTGGAGGGGGATTTATGTAGGAGATCCTTGATAGAGTGGGAGAACAATGTGGAACAAAATTAAAAAAAAAAGAGAGGGACCATGTTTTCTCGTCTTATAGAGCCTGGGGGAACCACTGAGCCTATGGACCCTAGCTGCCCTTCAGGCCTAGAATTGAATCCACTCCTGTGGTTTCCAGACAAACAATAGACAGGCATATGAAGTGAACAGTTACATTAGATGGACATGTAACTTTGAGAGATCAGTTATGGGAGAATAGAAGGGCTGTGTATGCACAGGGCGACAGTTCAGGGGGCAGAAGTTCTTGGGAGGGAAGGACACAGAGAAGAGGTAACCATGGGGAGGAAATGGGAGGGGAGCTGTTGCGTTGTGGGAAATTGCTGTTAATGTCATGAGACAAAGTATATGTGAATTGCTGTATGGAAAGTGAATTTGCTTTGTAGACTTTCACCCAAATCAAAATAAAAATTAAAAAAGAAAAGAAATTGATCTGTCAGATACAGACAAAACAGGAAAAGGATCTCCTAGGCTCCCAGTTTCCTTTTTATTTTTTTCTGGTTCAGTGACTTTGCAATTGTTAGCTTTGAGGTTTGTTATTATCAGGCAGCATGTGGTTATGTGCAGTAGAAAGAAGCAGCCCTCCTACAGGAGAGGAGTGGTTGGAGCACACTGGAAGTGGGGCTTGTCATCAGTTGTGGAAGGATGGAGGGGACTTTGAAAGTGTCCAGGTGCCCCTGATGGATTTTGTTATCAGGAGTAGAATCCAACAGTGAGACCATATTGCTTGCTTGGAATAACATTTCTCCGATATCAAAATATTTTTACATAGCAATTAATGCTTCTTTAAGCCCATCTATCTCTAGATTATTGTAGACATAGATATGCTGAGAAACTAGAAAACTAGAAAGAAAAGGCATCTTATAGAGAAGAAAACAGGTTGTTATTTTTCCCTGGGAATGACATATAGTTAGAATGCTATATAGTGTTAGAATCCAAAACTGACTGCCATTTTCATTCAACTTAGGGCTCATAGTGTCTTGACCCTTTTATGCCAGGAGAAAGAATCTTACCTGAAATTTGGCATGGACTCCTAAAACCACTATCCCCTCTTCTGTGGCCATCTCCAAGGGCGAAGGGAAGCAGTGGGGGAACTGAAGAGTTAAGATAAAGAGAATTGAGAGAGCAAGCAAGAAAGAAAACACTAAGGAAAGTAGTCAGACTGGCTTTCTCCTCTGAGTCTGGGGATCTTTATTCAGAAGCTCCTTATTAAATCTGATAATCTCTGAGGCACCTTGCCTACTTTCTGGCCTTTTATTTCAATCTGGAATTTAAAAACATCTGTGGACTAAAATCCAATCAGTGCAATTCTAAAGGAAGAATGCTATTCCAGAAATATTCAGCACCACAGGGGACTGTACTGAAGATTACATGAAGCAATGCTCGTAAAGTGCTTAGGATAGTGGATGTCACATGGTCAGCATTTGATAATTAACCTAATAGTATTGTGTGGTCTGTAGTAGTAGCATTTTTTTTTTTTTTTACTTAGAAAATAGACTACATTTGATCCTTTATGCACAGACTCCCTGCTTTTCTTTTTCCCTGACTTTTTTGTTTTAACTCTTTATTCTAATTCGGGTGAAAGTTTTTGGAGAAAAATTGTTTTTCATTCAATAGTTATACACATTTTGTTTTGTAAAACTGATTATAATCCCCACAACGTAACAGCACTCTTTCCACTTCCTCTCTGTGGTTACCATTTCCCTTTGCCCTTCTTTCCTATCTATTTCTTCCTTCTGATCTGTATCCCTGGGTCAATGCTGCCCTTTTGATATCTTATGATTGATTATTCTAAGGAGTGCATACCTCTCTGGTGTTATTGCTCACCTCATAAGTCTATCTAATTTTTGACTGAAAGTTAAGCCCTGAAAGTGAGTTCAATTCCAGGCCTGAAATGTAACTAAGTCTAGGGATTCCACCAGTTTCTATCAGACCACTAAGTCTTTTTTTTTGTTGTTAATTATTTTGAGTTTTGTTCCACATTTTTCTCCCACTTTATCCAGGATCTCCTAATGTGATCCTTCTCAGAGTGGTTGGCAGTGGTAGCTGGGTATCATCTAATTCTGGTCACAGGGTCTTGGAGGCTGAGGCTCCCATGGTCCATTAGTGCCTTGATCTAATTGTTTCCAGGTGTCTTTGATTTTCTTCAGTCTGCTTTGCTTTGGATGAGAAGAGACCAATAGTTGCTTCTTAGATGGCCACTCACAAGCTTTTTAAGACTGCCATTGCTACTTACCAAAGTAGGATGTAGAACAATATCTTGGTGGACTATGTTATGCCAATTGACTCTGTTGTGCCCTGTGACTATGGTCCCACAATCGCAGACCCTACATGTGTTTGCTTATGTTGTTGTTGTTATGTGCCGTTGAGTTGGACCCGACTCATAGTGACCCCTCCTTGGATTTCCAAGGCAGTATCACTATGGAAGTAGATTGCCCAACCTTCCTTCCAAGGAGTGGCTGGTGGGTTTGAACCACCAGCCTTCTGGTTAGCAGTAAAGTGCCTTAGGCACTAGGTTAAGAAGTTTTCACAAATTTGCTCCCTGTTTGCTTTACTAGACTATAGACATTTTTACAGCATATACAAATACATATGTGGAAATATTATCTGTGAAATCTACATATGGTCATGGGTATAGTTCCATTCACTTACTCAAACCTGATCATCCCACTTGTCTACTTGTGTATCCACTCGTGAACCAATGCCCTCTATTACTAATAATGCAGTTTTGTGTATGCAATAGTGTTTACCTTTCTTGTCTGTAACTCCCATGCATCTCTCCATGTCCTCCTTTTCTTCAGTAATATTATACTGTTCCACCACTTTTTTGTGCATTGTCTTTCCTTTCACCCAAATTAATGCCTGTTTCTTTTCTTTTTTTTTTTTTTTTATTAGG
>NW_006921637.1:9106209-9110844 GCF_000298275.1 Orycteropus afer afer | reverse complement strand
TATCTTCTGTGTCTATATTTATTGGTTTCCCTTTTCTTTGTTGAAGAGGGTCTGTGCAATCCTTCTGCCTAGTCCGCCATCTTGCCCCGCCTCTAATGCCTGTTTCTTAGCTTGTTAGAAATTTTCCCTCCCTTCCCTAGCAACCAGACAAGTGGTGGCTCCCCTCCCTAATAACCATCAGACAACATTTCTTTCTGTGTGTAGACTTTTCCTTGACTTTTCATGATAGTGAACTCACATAGTATTTGTACTTTCATAATTGACTTATTTCACTTAGCATAATGTCCTCTAAGTTCATTCACATTATGGGGAGGTGTTTTGTGGATTCTTCATTATTCTTTAAGGTTGCACAGTATTCCATTGTGTGCATGTACCATAGTTTGTTTATCCATTCAGCTGTTGATGGACACTTAGGTTGTTTCAGTCTCATTGTTATTGTGACTAGTGCAGTAATTAACATGGGTGTACATATATCTATTTGGGTTCTGGTTTTCACTGCTTTAGGATATATACCTAACTATGGGATTACTGGATCCAATGGTATTTCTATATCCAACTTTTTAAGGAAGCATCATACAATTTTTCATAGTGGTTGCATCATTTCACAGTCCCACCAGCAGTATATGAGAGTTCCAATCTCTCCACACCCTCATCAACATTTGTTGTTTTCTGTTTTTATGAACTTTTCTATTATTTCTGGCATAAGAAGACATCTCATTTTGATTTGCATCTCTCTATTGGCTAATTATTGTGAGCATTTCTTCATGTGTTTGTTGGCTGTCTAAATACCTTCTTTGGTGAAGTGTCGTTTATGTCCTCTGCCCATTTTTTAGTTGAATTGTTTGTCTTTTTGATGATGAGGTGTTGAAGTTTTCTGTGAATTTTAGGGATAAATACCTTGTTGGATATACCATTGCCAACCCGCCTCCCCCCACAATCTATAGGTTCTCTTTTCACTCTTTTGGAAAAGTCTTTTGATGTGCATAAGAATTCAGTTTTTAGAAGGTCCCAGTCATCTAGTTTATTTTCTGCTGTTTGTGCACTTTTGTTTATATTTGAAAGTGCACGGACCCTTATTTTTTAAAAAAAAAAAAAAAAAAAGTCTTTTTAATAAAAAGAACATAGTTGCTATAGAAATTTTAGAAAATCAAAAAGACTAAAATTACCCACAATCCTATCACTCAGTGGTAGTCATTGTAAGATTTTAGTATTATTAAACTCCAAAGTATTTCTTCCGTGTATGCATGTAGAAGACAATATGTATTGTTTTACAACTTGTGTTTTTCAGCTAATTCATTCATTCATTCAACAATTATTTATTTAGCAATTACTTTATGTCAGAGTCTCCATCCAAAAAGAGCAGCAAATAGGAAGACCCTAAGCAGATGTATATGTTGGGAATATCTTTCCCTGTTTCAATGCACTTAGATGTTTTTCTGTTTTATCACTTGAATATCAATATTTTCTCTCCCTGTGTAGATCTAATATAGTTTATAAACTAATCTTTTATTAAGGAACATCCAAATTGTTCCTGGTTTTTCATGTCACAAATAATATGACAATGAAATTCCTGCTTACAAATCCTTATACACATCAATTATTTACTACCGTTTGCTTAGTGCCTGGCAGAATGTCTGGCAGATAGTTAGATCTCCCTAAATATTTGTTGAATAAATAAATAAATCTACAATTATTACCTTAATACTAGAAGTGTAATTACTAATTCAAGTAAAGTTAACACTTATATAATACCTTGAAGCTTAGTCCTGTTCTAAAAGTTTAACAAATACCAGTTAACTTAATCTTCACAAGAAGGCTTTGAACGAGATACTATTAGAATATTTTCTGTCTGAGTAAGGAAACAGAGACACAAATGACAGATTAATTTGCTCAAGGGCTCATAGCTAGTAAGTGATGGAATGGGCTTCCAATTTAGTCCATCTATCTGACTTTGGAGTCTGTGCTATTTACCATTGTGCAATGGATCAACTGTGTTGTAAAGTTTATGGTATAGATCTGGACTATCTTCTCCAGGATTTCCATGTTCCATTACTCTAGTAGCTCACAATGTTTTCACTCCCATCAAGTCCACTGGGCAGCACAGAGGCTGTGCTCCAGGCAGTCATTCAGGGACCAAGACTCCTTATATCCTGTGGTTCTACATCTCCAGGGCCTCAGATTCCTTACATCCCAGATTCCTCTGGGAAGAGAATGAGGAAACTAGGCAAGGCATGCGATTTCCATACAAATTCTCAACCACATCCTCTTGCCTAAACTGAGAGGTGTGGTTATGCCTATTGAAATGAAAAACAGAGAATACAGTAGCTGTGAGTCTAGAAAACAGGAAGAATCTTGTATAGAATTAGTCTGGGCCATGGTCCACCAGGAACCCAGAGAGAGGAGCAGTCAGCTGCAAGGATCCAGGTAAGGAGAGAGAACCCAGGCACACCCAAAGTAGCAGGATGGGAGAGCAGGAGAAAGGGGATTAAAAGCCAGGAACCCAGACAGAGGAGCAGTCAGCCACAGGGGTCTAGGTGAGGATAGAGAACCTAGACACATCCAAAGCAGTATGTTGGGAGAGCAGGAGAAAGGGGATTAAAAGCCAGGAACCTGGACAGAGGAGCAGTCAGACACAGGGATCCAGATGAGGAGAAGGAACTCAGGCTCACCCAAAGCAGCAGGGCAGGAGAGCAGGACAAAAGGGATTAAAAGGGCCAGGAATCCAGACAGAGGAGGAGTCAGCCACAGGGACCCAGGTAAGGGTGGTACTAGAGGTTTCTAAAAGGGAGACAAACTTTTCTGTTGGTTTGCCCTACTGTGATGATGTGTTGATGTGAGTTTTGAGGCTCACCACTGGTGTTTCAAACCCAGCGGGATGCATATGGTGCAAAGGTGTTAGCCCAGCTTACAGACTGAGGACAGACTAGGAAGAAGGAAGAGGCCATCAACTTCTCAAAGAAGAAAACCTTATGAATAGCAAAGAAACAATGTTTGATACATTTCTATGCAACTTTATGAATAGTCCAGTTAAGTTAGAAGGCTCTCAAAATAGGACTGGGAAAGAGTTGTACCATCTGAGTAAACCAAGCCTTACTCATATGGATAAGGTAACACTTTTGAGACCTCCATTTGCTGATGTGGCAACACTCAAAGAGAAACAGATGTAGACATCCATTAATCATCGGAACATGGAATGTATGAAGTATGAATCTAGGAAAATTGGAAGTTGACAAAAATGAAATCGAACACATAGAGATTGATATCCTCGGCATTAGTGAGCTGAAATGGATATTTTGGCCATTTTGAATCAGACAACCATGTGATCTACTACGCCAGGAATGACAGTTTGAAGAGGAATGGTGTAGCATTCATCATCACAAAGGAGGTTTCAAGATCTGTCCTGAAGTACAATGCTGTCAGTGATAGGATAATATCCATACACCTACAAGGAAGACCCATTAATAGGACTATTATTCAAATTTATGCCTCAACCACCAAAGCCAAAGATGAGGAAATTGAAGAATTTTATCAACTTCTGCAGTCTGAAATTGACCAAACATGCAATCAGGATGTGTTAATTATCACTGGTGACTGGAATGCAAAAGTTGGAAACAAAGAAGAATCACCACTAGCTGGAAAATTTAGCCTTGGTGACAGAAATAATGCTGGAACTTGCATGGTAGAATTTTACAAGATCAATAACTTGTTCATTGCAAACACCTTTTTTCAACAACACAAATGGCAGCTCTACATGTGGACTTCACCAGATGGAACACAGGAATCAGACTGACTACATCTGTGGCAAGAGGCAGTGGAGAAGCTCAATATCTTCAGCCAAAACCAGGCCAGGAGCTGATTGTGGAACAGACCATCAATTGCTCATATGCAAGTTCAACTTGAAGTTAAAGACAATTAAAACAAGTCCAAGACAGTCAAAATACAATCTTGAATATATCCCTCCTGAATTTAGAGATCATCTAAGAAATAGACATGATGCACTGAACACCAATGACCGAAAACCAGAAGAATTGTGGGAGGATATCAAGAACATTACCCATGAAGAAAGCAAGAGATCACTGAAAAGAAGAAAAGAAGAGAAGACCAAAATGGATGACAGAAGAGACTCTGAAACTTGCTGTTGAGCAGAGAGTAGCTAAAGCCAATGGAAAAAATGACAAGGTAAAGTAGCTGAACAGAAGATTTCAAAGAGCAGCTTGAGCAGACAAAACCAATTACTATAATGAAATGTTCAAAGACCTGGAGTTTGTAAACTAAAAGGGAAGAACACGCTCAGCATTTCTCAAGCTGAAAGAACTGAAGAAAAAATTTAATCCTCGAGTTGCAATATTGAGAGATTCTATGGTCAAAATATTGAATGATGCAGGAAACTTCAAGAGAAGATGGCAGGAATACACAGAGTCACTGTACCAAAAATAACTGATCGATCTTCATCCATTTCAGGAAGTGGCATATCATCTTGAACCAATGATACTGAAAGAGGAAGTCAAAGCTGCAATGAAAGAATTGGCTAAGAACAAAGCTCCGGGAATTGATGGAATACCCATTGAGATATTTCAACAAATGGATGCCCATTGGAGGCACTCACTCAGTTATGCCAAGAGATTTGGAAGACAG
>NW_006921637.1:9097838-9105056 GCF_000298275.1 Orycteropus afer afer | reverse complement strand
TGTCTCACCTATTTTGGTCATGTTGTCAGAAGGGACCATTCCCTGGAGAAGGATGTCATGCTTGGTAGGGTGGAGGGTTGACGAAAGAGGGGGAGGCCTTCAATGAGATGGATTTAAATGGTGGGTGCGATGATGGGATCAAGCATAGCAGTGATCATGGAGCTGGCAAGGGATTGGGCAGTGTTTCGTTCTGCTGTGCATGGGATCACTATGAGTCAGAAAGGACTCAACAGCACCTAACAACAACAATGTTCCACCATTCTGATTACAAACACTCATTTTCCTTTTCCTGTTTAAGTTTTCATGGAGGAAACTTAATCTCATCCTCAGAGGAACAACCCAAAGAACTATCTACTGCCTGAAATCCAGGATCTTTGGGTAATGAGCACTCCTCTCTATCAGAACTTTCTTCAGCTGTTTGTGGTCCAGCAACCTGTGAATTCACAAGAAAGTGCTCTGTCCTTCCTCATTCCAAACATATAATGGTATGTAAGGGATAGATGAACACGATAAAACTTCCATTCAGTAGAGGCAAGAAAAGATACAGAGCAAGTAGTTATTCATAGAAATTCCAAAATCCCTACCCTTCAGTCCCTGGGTTGTGTAAATGGTGTTAACCAAAATGTTGAAGGTTCAAGTCTACCTCGTGGCACCTCAGAAAAAAAGATCTGGTAATCTATTTGTAAAACACCAACCAATGAAAATTCTGTAGAGCACAATTGTACTCTGACACACATAGGATTGCCATGAATTAGAATCAACACATGGCAACTAATTTGTTTTGGCTTTTGTCCTGGTGGATAGGAGGTCCCTTGATTCTGTTCATTGGAAGGGAGTCACTTGTCCATTTCTCTCCATTACAACATTTAAAATGAGTGTTGGTGACTTTGCCTTACTTGGAGACTGCCCAGCTTTGATAGCCCACATTTTCCTCATGAAAATTTGGGACCCAAGTATTGTTTTAACATGAAAAAATTAAATACCAAGCTCTAGTAAGATGGCAGATAAGCAGACAAACTACACAGACCCTCTTGTACAAAGAAAAGGGAAACCAATAACACAGAAGCAGAAGATAAACTTGGAGCCCTGAGCTTTGAAAGGAAAGATACAGAAGTGGGCTAAACTCCAACTAATAGAAGAGCCTGCATGAAAACACCAAAAAAGGAAACATATGGAGCTGTGGTCTCTCAGTGATCCTGATGGTATGGACAGCTTGGACACTGCCAAGTGGTGTTAGGACCTAAAAATTAACCTAAAAATCAGCCTTGCTAGTCAGGGGCTGCATGGAGGACTGCTCTGGTAGCTGCTGAATAAAAGGGGATGCAGCAAAGAGGGAGACAGGCTGAACTGTGGACTTTTGCCTGTCTAGAGAGTGTAGCCATTTTGAATGTTTGCAAGAGATTCTACCATTTTGGATATTTAAAACAACAGCATTCTATCAGATTCCAGGGACCTAAGAATAGGCTCCACTTACCAGGAACCACAAGAACATTCTGGATGCGAATAACTGGAAAGCTCCAATATTCCCCTTGTTATTCTTATACCCCACACCCTTTTGGTGAACAGAGGTGCAGCTATCCCTCACTCCCATCCAACTTCTGGGCCTACAGGAATTCTGTCCCAGGCTGTGTTCTCTGATAGGGCCTGGGTGCTCTGGCCCAACCTGCATATATATATATATATATATATATACTTGTTTGTTTTTCTCTGTTTTAAAATTATTATTATTATAATTATTATTTCATTCATCCTTTTTATTGTAATTCTTTATTCTTACCTTCCCAGGTTCTAAATTTCAGCTTTTTCTCTCTTCCCTGTTCCTGGTTCCCATTTTTCTCTTTCTCATGGTTCTCCCCATTCCTTGTTTTTCATTTTGCATTTTTCCCACCTTTTTCCTCAGTATTCTCCTATTCTACCTCTTTTCTTTTATTCCCCCTTTCCAGATGTTGTGGGTTTTTTCTTTTCTTTTCTTTTTCTTTTTTTAGTGAATGTTCCTGTGTGTTTATGCAGTGTGCTTTCTGTCTGCTTGCTTTTATGTTTTTGATGATTTTTCAATTGTTGTTTTTGTCTACCTGAGTGGGAGACAGCAGCTTTGACCATATGATGAAACCACACCTGCACCTCCTTAGTTCCACTTACTGAGTGAGAGCCACCACTTCCTTTTCCTCCAACTGGCTAATGATAAACAACCACCAAGAATAGCCAGACTCGCCCTTAACTGTTCTTCACAAACAGTTAGCAGAGATCTAAATACAACAATATCAAAATGTCTTGGAGACAACAGATCATTACTGTCCACACAAAGAAGCAGGATAAAGTGGTGGAAACAAGGGAGCAGGATACAGACCCAGAACACATCCCTGAAGAAGTAGCAGCATTGGAATTCCCTGATAAGGAATTCAAAAGAATTATATTTAGGTACATTCAATGGATTGAGAGACAGAACAAGGAAAACACTGACAAAATTAAGGAAAACACAGAAATACCCTAGAACAATTTTGGAAGAAAATGCAGGAACAAAATGACAAAATAAATGAAAAATTAGAAATGACACAAAATCCACAAACAGAAATCCAGAAGATTAACACTAAACTTTCAGAAATAGATAACACAATGAAAGGGCAAAGGAGTAGAATCTAATCAATGGAAGACAGAATTAATGAGATTAAAGACAAATACATGAATATTTCTCTGGAAAGGGATCAATCAGAAAAAAAAAAAGATCAAAGCAAAATAAAGAAAACCTAAGGTTCATGTAGGAGCTCTGGTGGTATAGTGCCTAAGGTATTACACTGCTAACCAGAAGTCTGGTGGTTCAAACACACCACTCACTCCTTGGAAGGAAGGTTGAGCAATCTACTTCCATAGTGATACTGCCTCAGAAACTCAAGAAAGGGTCGCTATGAGTTGGATCCAATTTGACAGCAGTGCATTTAAGGTTCATGTGGGATACATCAAAAGGAATAACCTACATGTAATCAGAATTCCAGAACAGGAAGAGAAAAATAAAACCACTGAGAAAATTGTCCAAGATTTGTTGGAAGAGAACTTCCCTGATATGATGAAAGATGATATTATATCTATTCAGGAAGTTCAATGAACCCCTAACAAGATAGACCCCAAAAGAAAATCACCAAGACATATCATCATCAAACTCATCAAAACCAAAGGCAAAGAAAGAAGCCTGAAAGCAGCCAGGGAAAAATGAAAAGTTGTTTACAAAAGACAACCAGTAAGAATAAACTCTGATTTCTCAGCAGAAACCATTCAAGTAAGAAGACACTGGCATGGTACATAGAAAACTCTGAAGAGAAAAATTTCCAACCAGGAATTGTATACCCAGATAAATTGTCCCTCAAATATGATGGTGACATTAAGAGATTTCCAGATAAGCAGAAATTAAGGGAGTTTGTTAAAACAAGTCCAACATTACAAAAGATGCTAAAGAGAATTCTTTGAACAGAGAAACAATAATTGCAAATAACAACTGACCATTAATATACAAGATGACATAACTCAGAAACCAACAAAGCTATGGATGTATCCAAAATAAAGTAAGCTTACAAGATTGTAAACAGGGAACCAGAGACATTAGTTGGAAAATGAGGACAACAACAAACCAAAAGAAAGGGAAAAATAGTATAGTTGCAGAACTTCTAAATGGTGTGGAAGTCAAGAGAGTTGCAAGATAAAAGGGACTATATTCTAAACTTGGGGAGAAAATTAAAAAACACAAGGTAACCTCAAAGAAACATGATAAACCTTCACATCACAATGAAAAAGAGGATAAGCACAAATATTTAGCAAATACTAAAACAATAGCAACAAAGGAAATGAAAACATGATTCATAAATATAATGAGCTCAGTACAGAAAATTATATGGGACAAAGAAACCAGGAATAGCATGAAAAAACGCATAACAAAATGACAGCAACCAATTCATACCTGTTGATAATTACACTGAATGTCAATGGATTGAATGCACCACTCAAGAAACAGAGAGTTGCAGACTTGATAAGAAAACATAACCCATCAACATGGTGTCTACAAGAGGCACACCTTAGAGACAAAGGCAAAAAGAGACTAAAAATCAAAGGTTGGAAAAAGATATATCAAGCAAATGGCAACATAAAAGAGCAGGAGTTGCAATATTAATTTCTGATCAAATTGACTTTAAGGCAAAAACTACCATATGAGACAAGAAATGACATTATATAATGATTAAAGGATCAATTGAACAAGAAGATATAACCATAACAAATATCTCTGGATGCAATGAAAGAGCCCCAAAATACATCCACCAGACTTTAAAAGAGTTGAAAAGGCAAATAAATGACTCCACAGTCATAGTGTTGCTGTTGTTGTTGTTATGTGCCGTCGAGTTGGACCCAACTCATAGCAACCCCTCCTTGGGTTTCCGAGGTAGTATCACTATGGAAGTAGGTTGCCCCATCTTCCTTCCGAGGAGTGGCTGGTGGGCTTGAACTGACAGCCTTCTGGTTAGCAGTCAAGTGTCTTAGGTACTATGCTACCAGAGCTCCCCACAGTCATAGTAGGAGACTCTAATACACCATTTTCAATCAAAGATAGAACACCTGGAAAGAAACTCAACAAAGACACAGAAGAGCTAAACAATAGAATCCACAAACTTGACGTTATAGACATCTACAACAGCACAATATGCATTCTTTTCCAGTACACATGGAACATTCTCCAGGATAGACCATATGGTTAATAAGTTTAAAACCTTAATAAATTTTAAAACATTGAAATACTGCAAAGCGTCTTCTCAGATCACAATGCTATCAAATTAAAAATCAACAATAGGAAGATCAACTGAAAAAGAGCAAACACATGGAAACTGAACAACACCCTCCTTAAGAAAGACTGGGTAAGAGAAGAAATAAAAAATGAAACTTAAAAATTCTTTGAATCAAATTAGAGTGAAAACACAACATACCAAAATGTTTGGGACACAGGTGATTCAAAATGGAGTCTCATCAGTAATCACCATGCTCTTTCCTTCTAGCATCTTAGTGCTTGAAAAACTAGGTACAGCAATTTGAATTAGGGATTTTGGTGCTCTGAACAGCTCACTGAATCAGAGTGCACCAAAAACAGAGGAGTAGAATTAGAGGAAAGGCACAAGGAAAGAAATTAAAGATTTACCCGGTGGAAAGCAGACAGGTAGCCGAGAAGGGCCAATAGAGACTTCCCTGGGGGAACTACTGGCAGGCAAGAATGGCCACCTGAGACCTCCCTGGGCCAAGGCAGAAGACACCCTGTATCAGCATACCAGCAACCACACCAACATACCAGCAAACAACCCAAGGATCTACCTTCAGCACCTGATTTTACCAGTAACTTGGGTTGGCTAGGTGCAAACGGGCACACACAGCACCACTGAAACCCAAGGAGAGAGCTCATTGGTGCTCCAGGAGGGTGAGCTTGCTCCCCCTTCAGTGGGTCACTGAATAGGCTTGGGTCAGCTTAAGTGGCATTGAGAACTCTGTGCTTGCCTTTATCACTAATATCGGGACCACAGATTGCTAGCAGACACTCTCTCAACTCCAGTGCAGCTGAAACCATGTGCATCTTTGGCACTGCAGGAGGGTGGTATCACAGACAAACTCCTGAGCCATTCACAGTCTGAGTGGGTTGGGCCAGCACTGTGGGCAGGTGGAGTGGAGAGAGAAGCATCCACGACCCAGTGCAGACCCGGGAATTTGCCTTGGATCAGCTTTTTGGTGCCTACAGGCCTTGGGAGCAAGGTCTTTGCATGTGTCTGAGCCTGGTGGAAAGTGGCAACACACTAACAGCAGGAATCTTTCCTGAAATTGAACTGTGGGCTTGTAAATAACAGAATGATGTTATCAGTAGCAGTGGCTCAAAGCCCTAGAAACCAACCCTAGCAACAGCAAGCTTTCCTTCTTCCGCTTCCACCTTCTCCACCAATAACTTCACTCATTCAATAGAAGAAACCATATTCAGCCAACATAAAACCTCCTGGTTCAAACTCTAAACCCTCTTTATGACAAACAGAAACCCATATCCACATTCCACACAGTGATTCCACCATCACAAAGAAAACTGCAGAGCAGCCCAGCATACCTGAATCAATAATAAAATAAAATACACCAGCTTCACCTTTTGAAAATATTAAACCATAAAACCAAGACAAAACAAATCAATGAATAACCAACAGTTAAAGACAACCTCAAAATGTGTAGGAAACAACAGGCAACCTCGAATCAAATGGAAAAACAGGACAAGGCATTAGAAGCAAAACCACAAACAAAGGTCTCATTATACATGGAAGAAGAGGAGGCAATAGAATTATCTGAGAAAGAATTTAGATGATATGTTTATAGAGCTATACAAGCGCCTAAGGAAACCCCAAACAGAAACAAGGAGAACACAGAGAGTTCCCTGGAGGAACTCAGGAAAATCATTGAGAAACAGAATATTAAGATTAATGCACAATCAGAACTCATACAAAAACAGCAGTTAGAAATGCAGAAGATGCTACCAAAATGCAGAGCATGAGAACCAAAATGACAGAATTACACAACACAGTAGAAGCACAATAGTGTAAATTAGAACTGGCTGAAGAACACATCTCCCAACTAGAAGACAAATCCCTGGACACTAGCCTGTATGAAGAAAAATCAGAACAAAGATTTAAGAAAAATGAAGAGAACCTAAGAATCATATGCAATGACATGAGATGAAACAATATAAGACTCATTGGAATCCCAGAACAAGAAGAGGCAAAAAAAAGACCATCGAGAAAACTGTGGAAGACCTCCTAACAGAAAACTTCCCCCATATCATGAAGGAAGAAAAGATATTTGTCCAAGAAGCTCACAGAACCCCACAGAAGATAGATCACCAAAGAAAAACACCAAGGCATATTATAATCAAACTTTCCAAAATCAAAGACAAAGAAAAAATTTTGAGAGCTGTCTGGGAAAAAAGAAATATTACTTATAATAATCAAACAGTTAGGCTGAGCTCCAATTACTCAGCAGAAACCATGCAGGCAAGAAGGCAGTGGGAAAGCATACATAAAAAACTGAAAGAAAAAAATTCCAACCAATGGATATATGGATGGATAGATAGGTGGACAGGCTAAATGATTAACTATGTCTATGAAGGAGGGAGTGTATCCAGGATCATATATTGGGTTGGCAGACAATGGTCCTATAAGTTTATGT
>NW_006921637.1:9096219-9097023 GCF_000298275.1 Orycteropus afer afer | reverse complement strand
AAAAAAAAAAAAAAATGTCCAACCAAGAATCTTATATCGAATGAAATTGTCCACCTAATATGAGGATGAAATCAAGGCATTCTCAGATAAACAGAAATTAAGGGACATTGTGAAAACCAGACCAAACCTACAAGAAATGCTTAAGGAAGTCCTTCCAATAGAGAACCTACAACAGAGATCAACAAAACCAGAATACATGTCATCAACTCTAAAACCAAGCCAGAAATAGATACTCAAAATAAGACCATAAAGTATTATACCTTAAAAGCCAAGGAACCCAATCAGCACTCAACAACAGCAACTAACCTATCAGAGGGAATAATACTTCTAGGTATAGACCCTCAAATGGACAGAAAAACAAGACGATGTCTAAGAGACAAGAATATACTCCAAGGTAACCACAGAGAAAAGTTACAATTCTTCTAAGAAAATCCAGAAGTAAGGAAAACATATGAGTTTAATAAACACAAAACCAACAATAAAGAAGAAAAGGGAGAAAGCATTAGTCAACAAACTGAACCCAGCACAGAAATGTATACAGACCAAGGAAACACCAACGACACGACAAAAAACACAATAGAATGACATCAATCAAATCATACCTCTCACTAATTACACTCAATTTGAACAGACTAAATGCACCTATCAAGAGAAAGAGAGTGGCAGATTGGATAAGAAAAGAAGATCCATCAATATTCTCTACAAGAGACACACCTTAGACACAAAGATAAAAACAAATCAAATACCTAGAAAACCCAAGATACGCAGTCAAAAATCTACTGGAACTAATTGAGAGATTTAGCA
>NW_006921637.1:9091561-9092637 GCF_000298275.1 Orycteropus afer afer | reverse complement strand
TAAAAAAAAAAAAAAAAAAAAAAAAAACCCAAGAAGGACACAGAAGAACTCAACAGTACAATCAACCAACTAGACCTCATAGACATATACAGAGCATTTCACCCAACAAAATCACAGTTCACATTATTTTCCAGTGCACAGGGATCCTTCTCCAGAGTAGACCATATGCTAGGACATAAAACAAGCCTCAATAAATTCAGAAGTATTGAAATAATGCAAAGCATCCTCTCAGACCACAAAGCTATAAAACTAAAAATTAATAATGGGAAGAACAAGGAGAAAGTATCAAAGATATGGAAGCTGAACAACTCATTGCTTAGAAACTATTGGGTTACAAAACAGATAAAACCTGAAATAAAAAAAATTCCTAGAAACTAATGAGAATGAAGATACATCTTACCAAAACCTATGAGACACAGCAAGAGCAGTACTCATAGGACAGTTTATAGCAATAAATGCATATATCAAAAAAGAGGAAATAAACAAAATCAACACTTTAACTCATCAACTCCAACAACTAGAAATAGAACAACAAGAGAATCCTACAGAATATAGAAGCAAGGAAATAATAAGAATCAGAGCAGAAATAAACAAAGCAGAAAGCAAAATATATATATAGAGAGAGAGAGAGAGGGAGAAAATCAACAAAACAAAGAGCTTGTTCTTCCAAATGATTAATAAAACATTTGGCAGACAAACCATTGGCAGACCTAACACAAGAAAAGAAGGAGAAGATAAAAATCACAAGAATAGTAAACAAAAATGGTGTCATCAAAACAGAACCAACTGAAATTAAAAAAAAAAAAATACTGACAGAATATTATGAAAAACTGTACAGTACACCAATAGATTTGAGGTAACCTAGAAGAGATGAAAAAATTTCTAGAATCACAAGACCTACCCAAATTATCCCACTCAGAAATAGAAAACTTCAACAGACCCATAGCAAGGGAAGAAATTGAACAGGTCATAAAAAAAAAACTTCCCACAAAGAAAAGCCCTGGCCCTGATGGCTTCACTGGAGAATTCTATCAAATATTCAGAGAAGAGTTGACACCTATGCTACTCAAGCTATT
>NW_006921637.1:9088746-9091136 GCF_000298275.1 Orycteropus afer afer | reverse complement strand
ATACATATTGGCAAAGAGGAATTAAAACTATCTCTATTTGCAGGTGATATGATCCTATACATAGAAAACCCAAGGAACTCAATGGAAAAAAAAAAAAAAAAAACCTACTGAAACTAATAGAGAGGTTCAGCAAAGTGGCAGTATACAAGATTAACATATAAAAATCAGTTGGATTTCTCTACACCAGCAAGGAGTCCTCTGATAAAGAAATAAGGGAAACAATACCATTCACTACAGCTACAAAAATGATAAAATATCTAGGAATAAACCTCACCATGATACAAAAGCCCTATACAGAGAAAACTATAAAACACTGCTACAAGAGACAACAAGGGCACTACATAAATGGAAGAACCTACCTTGTTCATGGATAGACTAAACATTGTGAAAATGTCAATATTACCTAAAGCAATTGATACATTTAACGCAATCCCATCAAGATTTCAACAAAATTTTTTAAGGACATGGAAAAATGAATTACTGCTTTCATATGGAAAGGAAAGAGACCTCAAATAAGCAGAGGACTTCTCAAAAAGAAAAACAAAGTGGGAGGTCTCACACTCCCAGATCTTAAGAACTACTATATAGCCACTGTAGTCAAAAGAGCACAGTATTGGTACAATGATAGACAGACCAATGGAACAATATCAAAAGTCCAGACATAGACCCATCTATAGACAACTGATTTTGACAAAGGCTCAAAACCCATTAAATGTGGAAGAGACAGCCTCTTTAACAAATGGTGCTGGCAAAACTGGATATCCACCTGTAGAAAAATGAAACAAGACCCATACCTCACCCCATACACAAAAACAAACTCAAGTTGGATCAAAGACTTAAATGTAAAACCCAAAACTATAAAATTCATCAAAGACAAAATGGGGGCAAATCTAGGAGCCCTAATTTATGGCATAAATGGACTGTCAAGCATAACCCAGAATGTGCAAGATATAGAAGAGAAGCTAGATGACTGGGATCTTCTAAAATTTAAATTCTTGTGTACATAAAAAGATTTCATCAAAAGGGGAAAAAGAGAACCTACAGACTGGGAGAAAATATTTGCCTATGACATATCTGACAAAGGACTTATCTCCAAAATCTATAGAAACTTCAACACCTCAACACCAAAAAGACAAATAACCCAATTCACAAATGGACAAAAGACTTGAACAGACACTTCACCAAAGAAGATATACAAGCAGCCAAAAAACACATGAGAAATTGCTCATGATCTTTAGTCATTAGAGAGATGAAAATCCAAACAATGGTGAGATATCATCTCACCCAGGAATAATAGCAAAGTTCAACAGATCAGATAGTAACAAATGCTGGTGGGATTGTGGAGAGATTGGAACTCTTGTGCCCTGCTGGTGAGATTGTAAAATGGTACAACCATTGTGGCAAACAGTATGGTGTTTCCTTAAAAAAAAACCTCAAAATAGAAGTACCATTTGATCCAGAAATTCCATTTCTAGTAATATATCCTAAAGAGGTGAGAGATAGCACACGGACAGACATATGTACACCTATGTTCATCACAGCACAATTCACCATAACAAAGAGACGGAAACAACCTAAATGCCCATCAACAGATGAGTGGATAATCAAATTATGGTATATTCACACAATGGAATACTATGCCACATTAAAGAACAATGAGGGATACGCAAATCATCTCACAACATGGATGAACCTGGAGGACATTTATGCTGAGTGAAATAAGTCAATCGCAGAAGGACAAGTACTGTATGATCCCATTACTGTAAAAAGACAGAGAAGGGTTTGCGTGGGAAAGGGATCTCATCTAATAGTTTACTGGGATGGGGAGGGAAAGGGAGGAATTAATTTTGGGCTAGTTGGGACTTACATGCTGACATGGGTAGGGGGAGGTATATACAGGAAAGATATATGACCACCATAATAACATAGGGAAATGAGAGGACACCGAATTGTGCACATAAGAGATAGATGACAGATGCTAATACCAACCAATGTGTCCACAATACCACATTGTCATTAACACCAAACACTAGGCTATATAGATAAACACATAAACACCTGAGATGATCAGATGGGGGTCAGAGAACAGATGTATACCCTAGACCAAGATTAGATTCAGCTGAGGCTAATCTTGCACAGACACCAGTGATACAAAATGCCTGCAGTCCTTACAGAAACAATAGAAGACAGACACAGAGCAATCCCTCACAGATATCCCAACACTACAAGAGAGATAAACAATAGATCTACTCCCTCAGGACCACAGTACTGGGGGACACCAGACTCAAATGGCACAACAAAATACATAAAAGCATTGCTCCACATCCTACATTGGTGAGTAGTGACTGGGGTCTTAAAAGCTTCCAAGCAGCCATCTAAGATGCAGCTAA
>NW_006921637.1:9046515-9088546 GCF_000298275.1 Orycteropus afer afer | reverse complement strand
AGTGGGAGGGAAAACATAGAACATAATCCAAAAACTCAATAATGACCAGAATTACTGGTCAGATGAAATCTGGTGAGACTCCCAATGCTGTGGCCCTGAAATACATTCTGTGCCTGCAATAAAATGCACCCCCAGGGGCGGGTTCTCAGCGCAATAGTTAACAAGATGGACATGCAGACCACTCAACCCAGGATGCCACACCCACATACTCTATGGTAATACATCCCTTAGAGCAATAGATCATGGAACACCAGAGGACCAACATTCAAACTGAGGAAATGCAGGACAAACAGGAGTGTATAATTATAAGGGGTGAAGGGGAAGGTTGCAGGGTAGGCAGGGGAGGAGACTGGGTTAAGGTTGGACATGGTGAATGGGGAATGAAACTAAATGTATGCATTATGTTGACTGTAAAACAAGCTCTTAAAAAAATCTTTGGGAGACAGCAAAAGCATTGATCAGAGGCCAATTTATAGCAATAAATGCACATATCAAAAAAGAAGAGCCAAAATCAACACTTTAAACCAACATTCCCAGCAATTAGAAAAAGATGAGCAAGACAAGCCAGCAGTCACCAGAAGACAGGAAATATTAAAGATTCGAGCAGAAATCAATGAAACACAAAATACAAAGACAATAGAAAAAATCAACAAGATTAGAAGTTGGTTTTTGAAAAGATTAATAAAATTGACAAACCACTGACAAATTTAACAAAGGAAAAGAAGGAGATAATACAAATAACATGAGTAAGAAATGAAATGGGTGAAATCACAACAGAACCCACTGAATTAAAAAGGAAAATATGAGCATACTATGAAGAACTCTACTCCAACACATTTAAAAATCTGGAAGAAATAGACAGATTTCTAGAAACACACTAATTACTTAAACTAACACAGACAGTGATGGAAAAGTTGAATAGACCCATAACAAAAGAAAAAAAAAATGAACAGGTCATAAAAAAAATTACCAAAAAAAAAAAAGTCCTAGCCAAGACAGGTTCACCAGAGAATTCTACCAGACATTCAGACACCAATCCTACTCAAACTATTCCAAAATGTAGAAAAGCATGGAATTATCCCAAATGCATTTTATGAAGCAAGCATGACATTGATACCAAAACCAGGCAAAGACAGCACTCAAAAGGAAAACTGCAGACCAATATCCCTCATGGATACAGATGCAAAATTCTTCAACAAGATCCTAGCCAATGTACTCCAACAACATATCAAAAAAATAATTCATTATGACAAAATGGGGTTCATATCAGGTATGCAAGGATGGTTCAATACTAGTAAAACAATCAATGTCATCCACCACATAAATAAAACAAAGGAAAAGTACCACATGATCATATCAATTGATGCAGAGAAGTCATGTGATAAAGTCCAACACCCATTCCTGATCAAAACTCTCTGCAAAATAAGAATAGAAGGGACATTCCTCAACATAATAAAGGGTATTTATGCAAAACCAACAAGCAACATTATTTTCAGTGGAGAGAGACTGTAACCATTCCACTTGTGAACAGGAACCAAACAAGAATGCCCTCTATTACCACTTCTATTCAACATTGTATTGGAAGTCCCAGCCAGGGCAATAAGGCAAGAAAGGGAAATGAAATCAAAGGCATCCAAATTGGTAAGGAAGAAGTCAAACTATCCCTATTTACTGATGATAAGATCCTATACCTAGAAAACCCAAGAGCCTCAGTAAAAAAATCTATTGGACTAATTGAAAGAGTTAGCATCACGGCAAGATACAAGATCAACATCCAAAAAATCAGTTGGATTCCTCTACACTAGCAAAGAGATTGCTGAAAAAGAAATAAGGAAATCAATACCATTTACAACAATCAAACCAAATTCACTGCTGTTGAGTCAGATCCGACTCATAGAGACCCCTCCTTGGGTTTCCAAGGTGTTATCACTAAGAAAGTAGATAGCCCAACCTTCCTTCTGAGGAGTGGCTGGTGGGTTTGAACTGCCAGCCTTCTACTTAATGGTCAAATGGCTTAGGCACTACACCATCAGAGCTTCCATCATTTACAATAGCTACAAAAAAATAAAATACTTGGTAATAAATCTTACCAGGGATACAAAAGACCTATACAAAGAAAATGTTAAAAGATTGCTTCAAGAAACCATAAGAGATCTACATAAATGGAGGAGCATACCATGCTCATGGATAGGAAGACTGGAAATTATGAAAATATCAATAGTATCGAAAGCAATGTATATATGCAATGCAATCCCAATCCAGATCCCATCAATATTCTTTAAGGATATGGAAAAACCAATCACTAATTTTGTATGGAAAGGAAAGAGACCTCTGATAAGCAAAGTATTATTGAAGAAGAACAACAAAGTAGAAGGTCTCACACTCCTGGATCTTAAAACCTACTCTACAGCCACAGTAGTCAAGACTACCTTGGTATTGGTACAGCAACAGATACATAGACCAGTGGAATAGAATTGAGAACCCAGAAATAGATCCACCGACCTATGTTCAGCAGATCTTTGACAAAGGGCTGAAATCCATTAAAAGGGCAACAGATTGTCTGTTTAACAAATGGTGCCGGTAAAACTGGATATCAATTTTCAGAAAAAAAAAAAAAAATGCAACAAGATCTGTATCTCACACCATACACAAAATTAACCCCAGATGGATCAAAGACTTAAATGTGAAACCTATAACTATACAGTTCCTGAAGGAAAAACGGGACAAATCTGGTAGCATAGTGACTAAGGAACTTGACTGCTAACCAGAAGGCTGGCATTCAAATCCACCAGCCACTCCTCAGAAGGAAAATGGGGCAATCTACTTCCATACTGATACTGTCTCAGAAACCCAAGGAGGGGTTGCTTTGAGTTGGGTCCGACTTGATGGCACATAACAACCACAACAACAAATACATGGCATAGGAGATCTGGTGGCATAGTGCCTAAGGCATTTGACTGCTAACCAGAAAACTGGTGGTTCAAACCCACCAGCCACTCCTCCAAAAGAAGATTGGGCAATCTACTTACATGAATATACCACCTTGGAAACCCAAGGAAGGGTTGCCATGAGTTGGATCTGACTCAACAGCAGTGAGTTTTGTTTGATTTTTAATATATGGCATAACTAGACTATCAAACATAACCCAAAATGCATAAGCAGCAGAAGATAAACTAAATGACTGGGATCTTCTAAAGATTAAATTTTTATGTGCTTCCAAAGACTTCTCCAAAAGAGTCAAAAGAGAACTTACAGATTGGGGAAAAATATTTGTCAATGACATATCTGACAAGGGGTTTATCTCTAGAATTTATAGAAAACCCCAACACCTTAACAACAAAAGGACAAATAATCCAATTAAAAAATGGGCAGAAGATGTGAATAGACACTTCACCGAAGAGGACATTTAGGCGGCCAACAAACATGTGAAGAAATGCTCACGATCAATAGGCATAGAGAGATGCAAATCAAAACAACAATGGATACCACCTCACCCAGCACTAATGGCAAAATTCAACAAGACAGAAAATAACAAATGCAGGTGAGGATACAGAGAGATTGGGACTTTTGTACACTGCTGGTGGGATTGTTAAATGATAGAACCACTGTGGAAAGCAGTATGGTGATTCCTTAAAAAGTTGGAATAACAAATACCATTTGACCCAGCAATTCCATTACTAGGTATATACCCTAAAGAAGTGAGAGCCAGGACAAGAACAGATATACACACACCCATGTCCTTTGAAGCACTATTTACAATAGCCAAAAGACCGAAACAACCTAGCTGCCTATCAACAGAAGAATGGATAACCAAACTATGCTACATACATACAATGGAATACTCTGCAACCCTAAAGAATGATGTAGAATCTGCAAAACACAGCATAACATGGATAAACCTGGAGGACTTTATAGTGAAATAAGTCAATCATAGAAGGACCAATATTGTATTAGTCTGTGATTGTAAAAATTCAAGGAAAGATTTATATATGGAAGGAAATTTTCTTTGTTGGTTAACAGGGTTGGGAGGAGAGTGGAGGCGAACGAACACTGTTAGATAAGTAGAGACAAGTATTGATTTGGGTAAAGAGAAGGGCAATATACCAAATGTAAGTGATGGTGGCATTGAGGAAGAGGAAGACATAGAGAGGTGCGTGCAAGGTATGGACAGCAAAGATGAACCCTTTTGCACGTAGAGTACTGCACTGTCAGTGAAGGCAAACATAGATCTATGGGTGGCTAGATGGGTGGACAGGCTGAACTATTAGGTATGTCCATGCAGAGGGATGTGTGTCTAAGACCATGTATAGGGTTGGCAGACAATGTTTCTGCAAGTGTACTTGTATTTTCCATAAGAATTCCCAGGTATATAGTAGAGCTGACAAGGGGCAAGGTTGTAGTCACTTCCTGGCCACAGCCAGATACCCAGAGGGACCGAATAGTTGGACTTATGATCTTGGTACCATAGTTCCAGAGGACATCAAGCTCAATTGGCATAACATACTACACAAAACACTGGTTCCACATCCTACTTTGGGAAGTAGCGACTGGGATCTTAAATGCTTGCAAGTTGCCATGTAATGCAATGATGAGTCTTTCCTAGTCTAGAGCAAAGAAGAATTAAGAAAACCAAAGACACATGGAAACAATTAGTCCAAGGAACTAGTACACAATGTGATCTTCAGCCTATATGACTAGGAGACCAGAACTAGATGGTGCCCGGCTACCAATGTCAACCACTCAGAAGAGGATCTCTGTAGGAGATCCTGGATAAAGTAGGAGAATAATATGGAACAAAACTCAAAATCATTTAAAAAGAAGAACAAGGTTTGCTGGTCTGATAGAGCCTAATGGACCCCTGAGACTATGGCCCCTAGTTGTCCTTTAGGTCCGGAATTAAACCCACTGCTGTGGCTTCCAACCAAACAAAAGACAGGCATATGAGTTGAACATTTACAATAGGTAGATACATTCCTTGGAGAGATCAATCATGGCAGAACAGTAGAGCTGTGAATGCACAGGGAGATAGCTCAGGAGACAGGAGTTCATGGGAGAGAAGGACACAAGGAAGAGGTAACTATGGGGAGGAGATAGGAGGGAAGTTGTTCCATTGTGGTAAATTGTAGTCAATGTCATGAGACAAAGTGTAAGTGAGGTGCTGTGTGGAAAATGAATTTGCTCTGTAAACTTTCACCAAAATCACAATAAAAAATTTAAAAATAAAATAAAATAAAGTAGTGCCTAAGGCACTTGACTGCTAACCAGAAGGCTGGAGGTTCAAACCCACCAGCAGCTCCTCGGAATGCAGGTGGAGCAATCTACTTCCGTAGTGATGTCACTTTGGAAACCCAAGGAGGGGTCGCTATGAGCCAGGTCTCACTCAATGGCACATAGCAACAACACATTTATGGTCAGGACTCTTGTTTCCATGACAGCATAATTCCCTCAAATATTTATTAGGTTTCTAGTCAGTTCCATGTGTCAGCAGCCACACTAAGGATTTTTTTCTTAAGCAAGTTCTCAAACTTTCCTTTTCTTTGTGCGTCCTCATCATCAGCTTCCCTTTCTCAACTTTATGCTGACAAGCTAGATGCAGTTAATGGCACCCTTGGGTGATTGGGTCTCTGCTACACGCTTTGTTGAACTGAGAGGCTGGCTGACTAGGGCTTTCCAGTCTGATCTCTTGTTATTTGGAGTCCTGAAGCAGTCAACTTTTCCACCTTTAAAAAACCAAACTCACTGCCATTGAGTCCTCCTGACTCATAGTGACCCTTCTTTGGGTTTCCAAGACAGTATTTCTATAGAAGTAGATTGTGGACACCTCATTCCTCCAATCTCTGCTGAAAAACAAGTCAGTTGTTGCCAAAGCTCATCTCTTCCTTGGGATACCTTACTAAAGGCTGTCGATAGTAGATCTAATAGGTCACTTTACAACTCCCACTTTTTCTCTTGGAGCTGTAGGCTCCGTAGGCCCTTCTAAGAAATTAAAAAAACAGATTTACTAAACATTTTGCCATTACTGTATTGTTAACCATCCAGCCTCTTATATCTATTTCCTTCTCCTCTGTTACCTGATCACTAAGCTATAGTCACATAATTTAAGTTTTTCATGACAACAGCACCTGACTTCAGTTTTCAGAGTCTGTTATGGCAATGCTCACTACCTGATATAACAGATAAACATCCATTCTCAGTGTTTTAACACATATGAATGTTATCCTTTGTCCATGAAGAATCACAATACAGGAAGATGGGGAGTGGGAGTTTGCTCTGCTCAGGTTTTACTGTCTACAGTTTCCAAGGGCTGTGGAGTCCTTGCCTGGGTCTCTGCATATGGTCAACAGAAAAGGGAAGAAAGTATATAGGGCTGGCTTATATGAGCAGGGCTGCAAATCATAGTGTCTCCTTCTGCCCTTATCCAGTGGCATGGTCACCCCTGTTTTCAAAGAAGTCTGGGTAACTTCTAGCTGGGTGACCAGGAGGAAAGGAACATGAGTTTGATGAACATCTTATTCATTTCCATCCCAGAGTGCCATTTTCTTCATGTATATGGTACCTTGCTCCTGCTACCCCTGATGTGAAGGAACCCAGTAGACCTGATTCCCAAGAGCAATGGGTACAAAGTGGATTTCTACTTCTCTCAAGTCTTCACCAATACCGAGTATCCTTAAAACAAAAGTTTTGACAAGCTAAAGTAGTTTCCAAATGTTTTAATTTTTTTTATTATTTAATATGTTTGTCAGGTTTTTTTTTAATTTTTATTGTGTTTTGGGTGAAAATATACAGAGTAAATTCATTTTCCATACAGCTGCTCACACACATTTTGTCTCATGACATTGACTGTACTTTCCCACAATGCAATAGCTCCCCTCCCACTTCCTCCCCATAGTTACCTCTTCCCTGTGTCCTTCCCTCCCATGAACTTCTGCCCCCCAAGCTGTCTCCCTGTGCATTCACAGCCCTTCTATTCTCCCATGATTAATCTCTCCAAGTAGTGTATCTACTTAATGTAAATATTTAGCTCATATGCCTGTCTTTAGGAGCTCTGGTAGCATAGTGCCTAAGGCACTTGACTGCTCACCAGAAGGCTGGCAGTTCAAACCCACCAGCCACTCGTCAGAAGGAAGGTTGGGCAATCCTACTTCAATAGTGATACTGCCTCAGAAACCCAAGGAGGGGTCGCTATGAGTCGGGGGCGACTCGACGGCAAACAACAGCAACAACAACAACAACATGCCTGTCTTTTATTTGGCTGGAAGCCACAGGAAGGGCTTCAATTCCAAGCCAGAAGGGCAGCTAGGGACTATAGTCTCCGGGGTTCCACCAGGCTCTTTCAGACCTGCAAACTTGGTTCCTTTCTTTTATGGTTTTGAATTTTACTCCACATTGTTCTCCCACCCTATCCAGGATCTCCTACATAGATCTCTCTCTGAAGGGTTGACAGTGGTAGCCAGGTACCATCTACTTCTCAAAGTCATATAGACTGAGGACTGCAAGGTGTACCAGTCCTTTGGACTAATTGTTTCTACGTGTCTTTGGTTTCCTTTGTTCTTCTTCGCTCTGGATGAGGAAAGGCTTATCATTGTATCTAGATGGCTGCTTGAAAGCTTATAAGATCCCAGTCTCTACTCACCAAAGTAGGATGTAGAGCAATATTTTTGTGTAGTACGTTATACCAGTTGATCTTGATGTCCCCTGCAATATTTATTGGTCAGTTTTATGTCTTCACTTATGAATTGCCTTTTCTGTTTTTTACTGCCTTTTTTTACATCAGAAATTCACCTTTTATTAGCTTATTTTTGGATAGACTTTATATATTAGAGATATTAAACACTTTCTCAAAATAACTCAAATATTTTTTTCCAGTATACCATTTTTTAATGTAAATGTTTTTAAAAATGTATTCTACTATATGATATGAGGTAGGGAATCTAATTTTTTTTCAAATGCTTAACTTTTCTTCCTCAAATCTTAATTTATTAAGTCAACCATCTTTCTCTCAAAAGCAAGTACTGCATCACTGATGACTGGATGAGTATGAGTGTGTGATCAGTTTCCAATATTGAAATGCAATTCTGAAAACATCCACTGAAGGCTGTAGCTGGCACTAAGTCATTCAGACTTAAAATGAGAAAATATTACTCTATAGCAACCTTAAATTCTAATAAGAAGCAATGCCCACTCCTTGACAAACAACTTGGAACATTTTTGAGGAAGGGCCCAGAACCCAGGGTTTGAGTTCTGTTCTGTGCTCCTAAAATGGTTGCTGAAGCTTGACTCCATTGTTCTGACTTGCCAAAGAACTAACCCCTTCTTCTAGTTAACTAGTGCTGCTCTGACAAGAATAAACCACAAATGGGAAGGCTTGAACAAATAGGAGTTTATTCTCTTACAGCTTTGGAGGCTTTAAGCCTGAGTTCCAAGTGCCAGGCTCTAGGGGCTGTGTGGAAGCTCCTTGACCTTGGTCTTCAGCTCTACCTCTTGCTCCTGGCCCACTGGAGCTAGAGGCATCTCTTCATTCTGGCATCCACTGGTTGCTGAGGCTAATAAGCCCAAGGTTGACAAATAAAATGGCACAGTCCTGATGTTACCAAACCACATGGCAGGCCATTAATTCAAGTCCATTTAAAGCTCAAGGTTGGCAGAGCATGGCAGGCTGCTGAACAATGGCATAGCTACATGCAGGGTTCAAGCGTGCCATAAGCTAGAGACTATCACCAAATCTTCTCCTTATATACAGGAAGCAGATCACAGCTCTAAGGCAGCTACTCAGCTGCTCACAGTAGATTCTACCATGGAGTTGATTCCCAGTCTCACCACAGGGAATACTATATCCAGCTTCCCAGCCACTCAACCAGGCCCAGCCAAGATGACACACAAACTGAACTACCACACCCATCTTCCAGTTTTGTCCTTGAATTACCAATTTTGATATGATGGTAAATGTTTATTTTCTCAGTTATACCTTGGCTCCCCATAACATTAATTTTAGTGTCCTCCCAAGTTGTGGGGCCTCCTGATTTAATTTGTCTTCAATGTATTCCCACTTTGGCCACATGGCTCTCTCTCTCCCCCACCCCTAATTTTTATTGTGATTTGGGTGAAACTTTACAGAGCAAATTCATTTTCTACACAGCAGCTCTTATACACTTTGTCACATGATATTGACTACAATTTCTCACAATGGAAATATCTCCCCTCCCATTTCCTCCCCATAATTACTTCTTCCCTGTGTCCTTCCCTCCCATGCACTCTTGCCCCACAAGCTGTCTCCCTCTGCATAAGCAGCCCTTCTATTCTCCCATGATTGATCTCTCCAAAGAGTGTATCTCTTTACCTAATGTAAATATTCAACTCATATGCCTGTCTTTTGTTTGGCTGGAAGCAAGAGGAGAGGGTTCAATTCCAGACCTGAAGGGCAGGTAGGAGTCATAGTCTAAATGCTTTCATCAGGCTCTATCAGACCAGCAAACTGGGTCACTTTTTTTTTTTTTTTTTTAAACAATTTTGCATTTTGTTCCACATTGTTCTCTCACTCAATCCAGGATCTCCTACAGGGATCCCCTCCAAGTGGTTGACAGTGGTAGCAGGGCACCATTTACTTCTTCTAGTTTCATAATCATATATGTTGAGAATTGCATGGTGTACCAGTCACTTGGACTAATTGTTTCCATGTGTCTTTGGTTTTCTTCATTCTTCTTTGCTCTGGAGAAGGAAAGACCCATCATTGCATCTAGATGGCTGTTCACAAACTTTTATGATCCCAGGCCTTACTGGCCAAAGTAAGATGTGGAACAATGTTTTTGTGTATTAAGTTATGCCAATTGAACTTTATGTCCCCTTTAACCATGGTCCCAAGCCCACAGGTACAACTGCTTGCTCCCTCTGGGTAGCTTGTCATGGCCAAGGAGTGACTACAACCTTGTCCCTTGTCAGCTCTATGATATACCTGTATATACCTGAGTATTCTTACAGAACATACAAATACACTTGTGGATACATGATCTGCCAACCCTATACATGGTCATGGGCACACTCCCCCTTGCATAAACATACCTAATAGTTCATCCTGTCCACCCATCTATCCACCCATAGATCAATGTTTGCCATCACTGACAATGCAGTACTATATGTGCAAAAGGGTTCATCTTTGTTGTCTGTACCTCCTATGAACCTTTCTATGTCTTCCTCTTCCTCAATGAGACTGTGTTGAGCGCTCACATTTGGTACATTGCCCTTCTCTTCACCTAAATCAATACTTGTCTACACCTATCTAGCAAAACTACTTCCTCTCCCCTACCATCCCTAGTAACCAATAAAGAAAATTTCCTTCCATATATAAACCTTAGGGGAGCTCTGGTAGCATAGTGGCTAAGGCACTTGACTGCTAACCAGAAGGCTGGTGGTTCAAACCCAGCAGCCACTCCTCGGAAGGAAGATGGGGCAATCTACTTCCGTAGTGATACTACCTCGGCAACCCAAGGAGGGGTTGCTATGAGTTGGGTCTGACTCAACGGCACATAACAACAACAACAACAACATATAAACCTTTCCTTGACTTTTTACAATCATGGACTAATACAATATTTGTCCTTCTGTGATTGACTTATTTCACTCAGCATAATGTCCTCCAGGTTCAACCATGTTATGCAGTGTTTTCCAGATTCTATGTCATTTTTTAGGGTGGCATAATATTCTGTTGTGTGTATGTGGCATAAATTGGTTATCCATTTTTCTGTTGATGGGCACCTAGGTTCTTTCCATCTTTTTGTATTGTAAATACTACTGTGATGAACATGGTTGTGTGTATATCTGTTCCTGTCCTGGCTCTTACTTCTTTAGGGTATATACCTAGTAATGGATTTGCAGGGTCAAATGGTATTTGTAATTCCAACTTTCCAAGGAATTGCCATACTGCTTTCCACAGTGGTTGTATCATTTGACCCACCAGCAGGGTATGAGAGTCCCAACCTCTCTCCTCATCCTCACCAGTATTTATTATTTTCTGTCTTGTTGAACTTTGCTACTAGTGCTGGGGAAAGATTTATCTTATTGTTGTTTTGATTTGCATCCTTCTAATGGCTAGTGATCATGAGTATTTCTTTATGTTTTTTGGCCGCCTAAATATCTTCTTTGGTGAAGTGTCTATTCATGTCTTCTGTACATTTTTTATTTAGGTAATTTGTCTTTTTGTTGTTGAGGTGTTGGAGTTTTCCATAAATTTTAGAGATAAGTCCCTTGTCAGATATGTCATTGCCAAATATTTTCCCCCGATCTATAGGTTCTCTTTTGAGTCTTTTGGAGAAGTCTTTGGAAGCACATAAAAATTTCATTTTTAGAAGGTCTCTAAATTGGCTTCTGATCACTGCTTTTGCTGTATCCCATAGATTTTGGTATGTTGTGTTTTCATTCTCATTTGATTTAAGGAATTTTTTTAATTTCATTTTTTTAAATTTCTTCAATTACCCAGTCATTCTTAAGGAGGGTGTTGTTCAGTTTTCATGTGTTTGCTCTTTTTCCATTGATCTTCCTATTGTTGATTTCCAATTTGATAGCACTGTGATCTGAGAAGATGCTTTGCAGTATTTCAAAGTTTTTAAATTTATCAAGGCTTGCTTTATGGTCTAACATATGGTCTGTCAAGGAGAAAGTTCCATTTGCACTGGAAAAAAATGTATACTGTGCTGTTGTTAGGTGAAGTGCTCTGTAGATGTCTGTAAGTCAAGTTGGTGGATTGTGCTATTTAGTTCTTGTGCATCTTTGTTGAGTTTCTTTCCATTTGTTCTATATTTCACTGAAAGTGGTGTATTGCACACACTACTGCATTGTCAGTGAAGACAAACATGGATATATGGGTTGATAGGTGAGTGGACAGGATGAACTATTAGGTGTGTCTATACAGGGGGAGTGTCCCCAAGACCATTTACAAGGTTGGAAAACAATGTTTCTACAAGTGTATCTGTATGTTCTGTAAAAATTCCAAGGTATATAGTAGAGCTGACAAGGGACAGGGTTTTAGTCACCTCTTGGCCACAACTAGCTACTCAGAGAGAGCAAATAGTTTGACCTGTGGGCTCAAGACCACAGTCACAGGGGAAATCGAGCTTAATTTTTATAACATACTACACAAAATCATTGTTCCGCATCCTACTATGGTGAGTAGCAACTGAGATCTTAAAAGCTTGCAAGTGTACCTGTCACTAACTACACTCAATGTGAATGGACTAAATGCACCAATCAAGAGAAAGAGAGTGGCAGACTGGATAAGAAAAGAAGACCCATTACTGTGCTGTCCACAGGAGACCTACCTTAGACACAAAGATAAAGACAAATTAAAAGTTAAGGGGTGGAAATAAATATACCAAGCCAATGGTAACCAAAAAAGAGCAGGAGTGGCAATATTGATTTCTGATAAAATAGACTTTATGGTAAAAAACAGCATAAGGGACAAAGAGGGACACACTATGATGATGAAAGGGTCAATTGACCAAGAGGATATTGCAATAATAAATATCTATGCACCCAATGAAAGTGCTCCAAAATATGTGAAACAAATATTAATTGAATTGAAAGGGAAAATGGACAACTCCACAGTAGTAGTAGGAGACTTTAACACACAAATTTCAAGGAGGGACAGATCAACTAGAAAAAAACTCAACAAAGATACAGACGAACTAAACAACACAATCAACCAACTCAACCTCATGGACATGTACGGAACACTCTGCCCAACAAAAGAACAATTCACATTCTTCTCCAGTGCACATGGATCATTCTCCAGAATAGGCCATATATTAGGACATAAAACAAGCCTCAATAAATTTAAAAACATTGAAATAATACAAAGAATCTTCTTGGACCACATGCTATATAATTAGAAATTAATAATAGGAAGATCAAGGAAAAACCATCAAATGTGGAAGTTGAACAATACATTGCTCAAAAACTACGGAGCAATAGAGGAAATAAAGAGTGAAATAAAAAATTCCTAGAAACAAACGAGAATGAAGATACATGTTACCAAAACCTATGGGACACAGCAAAAACAGTACTCAGAGGTCAATTTATAGCAATAAATGCATACATCAAAAAAGAAGACAGAAACAAAATCAACACTCTAACTCAACAACTCCAACAATTAGAAAAAGAACAACAGAAGAATCCTACAGTATCTAGAAGCAAGGTAATAAAAAATTTCAGAGCAGAAATAAACAAAACAGAAAACAAATAAACAATAGAGAAAATAAGAAAATAGTTTTTAAAAAAGATTAACAAAATTGACACACTACTGGATAATTGAACAAAGAAAAGAAAGTGAAGATGCAAATTACAAGAATAATAAAGGAATAGGGTGTCATCACAACAGAACTAACTGAAATAGAAAAGGTACTGACAGAATATTATGAAAAACTGTACTCCATAGATTTGAGAACCTAGAAGAGATGGACACAGTTTCTGGAGTCACAAGACCCACCTGAACTATCAAACTCAGAGATAGAATACTTGAACAGACCCATAACAAAGGAAGCAATTGAGCAGGTCATAAAAATACTTCCTACAAGCAAAAGTCCTGGACCTGTTGGTTTCACTGGAGAATTTTACCAAACTTTCAGGGAAGAGATGACACATATACTATTCAAGCTATTCCAGAACATAGAAAAAAACATTACTTCTAAACTCATTTTATGAAGCAAGCATAACACTGATACCAAAACCAAGGAAAGACACCACTAAAAAAGAAAACTACAGAACAATATCTCATGAATATAGATGCAAAACTCTTCACAAAAATCCTGGCTAAAATAATCCAACAACATATTAAAAAAAAATACATCATGACCAATTGGGATTCCTACCTGGTTTGCAAAGATGGATCAACATTATATATATATATATATATATATATATATATATATATATATATATATAATCCACCACATAAACAAAATAAAAGAAATATATGATCATACCAAGTGATGCAGAAAAGGCATTTGATAAAATCCAACACCCATTCCTGTTCAGAACTCTCAGAAAAATAGGGATAGAAGGGAAATTCCTCAATATAATAAAGGGCATATATGCAAAGCCAAGGGCCAACACTATTATTAATGGAGAAAGACTCGAAGCATTCTCCTTGAGAATGGGAACCAGACAAGGATGCCTTTTATCACCACTCCTATTTACCATTATAATGGAAGTCCTAGCCAGGGCAATAATGCAAGAAAGAGAAATAAAAGTCATTCAAATTGGCAAAGATTAAGTAAAGCTATCTCTATTTGCAGATGACATGATCCTATACATAGAAAACCCAAGAGACTTAGAAAAAAAAAAAAAAAAAAACTACTGGAACTAATAGAGAAGTTCAGCAAAGTGGCAGGATACAAGGTCAACATTAAAAAAATCAGTTGGATTCCTATACTCCAACAGACCTCTGAAAAAGAAATAAAGGAAAAAATACCATTTACAATACCTACTAAAAAGATAAAATATATAGGAATAAATCTTACCAGAGACACAAAAGACCTATACAAAGAAAACTATAAAGCACTACTAAAAGAAACTACAAAAGCTCTACATAAATGGAAGAACCTGCCTTGTTCATGGACAGGAAGACTGAATATTGTGAAAATGTCAATACTACCCAAAGCAATCTACACATTTAATGCAATCCCAATCTAGATACCAACAAAAATTTTTAAGGACATGGAAATACCAATTACTAACTTCACATGGAAAGGAAAGTGACCTAGAAGCAGTAGAAGCAGAGCACTACTGAAGAAGAACAAAATGGGAAGTCTCACACTCATGGATCTCAAAACCTTCTATACAGCCACAGTAGTCAAACAGCGTGGTACTGGTACCATGAGAGATAGACCAATGGAAGAGAATCGAAAGCCCGGAAATAGATGCATCCCTCTATGGTCTTCAGCAAAGGACCAAAGTCCATTAAATCAGGAAGAGATAGCTTCTTTAACAAATGGTGCTGGTAAAATGGGATATCCATTTGCAGAAAAACAAAACAAGACCCATACACAAAAACAAACTCAAGTTGGATCAAAGACTTAAATGTAAAACCCCAAACCATAACATTTATCAAAGATAAAATAGAGGCAAATATAGGGGCCCTAACTTATGGCATAAATATACTATCATACATAACCTAGAATGCACAGGAGGTGAAGGAAAAACTACATGACTGGGACCTTTTAAAAATTAAATTCTTATGTGCATTGAAAGTTTTCTTTAAAAGAGTAGAAAGAGAACCTACAGATTGGGAGAAAATATTTCCCTATGAAATATCTGACAAAGGATTTATCTCCAAAATCTACAGAAAACTTCAACACCTCAACACCAAAAAGACAAACAATCCAATTCAAAAATGGGCAAGGGACATGAACAGACATTTCACTAAAGACAATATGCTGGTGGCCAACAAACACATGAGGAATTGCTTGTGATCTTTAGTCATTAGAGAGATGCAAATCAAAACAACAGTGAGATATGATCTCACCCCAGCAATAATGGCAAAGTTCAAAGGGACAGAAAGTAACAAATGCTGGTGAGGCTGCAGAGAGATTGAAACTCTCATACACTGCTGGTGCGAGTGTAAAATAGTATAACCATTGTGCCAAATGGTAGGACTTTCCATAAAAAACCTGAAAATAGAAATACCATTTGAAACAGCAATTCCATTACTAGGAATATATCCTGAAGGGGTGAGAGACAAGACACAAATAGACCTACACACACCCATGTTCATCACAGGACAATTCAGAGCAAAGAGATGGAAACAACCTAAATGTCCATCAATAGATGAATGGATAACCGAGCTATGGTACACTCACACAATGGTATACTATGCTACATTAAAGAACAATGAAGAATATGCAAATCATCTCACAACATGGATGAACCTGGAGGAGGTTATGCTAAGTGAACCAAGTGAATCTCAGAAGGACAAATACTGTATAAGCCAATTATTGTAAAAAGACAAGGAAGGGTTTGCTTAGGGAAGGGAACTCACTTTTTAGGTTTCCAGAGATGGGAGAGAAGGGGAGGGGATAATTCTGAACTTGTTGGGGCCACAAGCTGAGTTGAGTAAGGAGAGGGATGGTATGGAAAGAGTCTATGACCAGCATGATGACACTGGGGAAAGGGAGGACACTGGATTTTGCACATAAGTTATAGACGACAGATGCTAATACCAATATATCCATAATACTGCATTACCATTAACATCAAGGAGCTCTGGTAGCATAGTGGCTAAAAGCACTTGACTGCTAACCAGAAGGCTGGCGGTTCAAACCCACCAGCCACTCCTCGGAAGGAAGGTTGGGCAATCCTACTTCCGTAGTGATACTGCCTCGGAAACCCAAGGAGGGGTCGCTATGAGTCGGGGCCGACTCGACGGCACATAACAACAACAACAACAACATTAACATCAAATACCAGGCTAAAGATAGACACATAGACATCCAAGAAGATCAGATGGGGGTCAGTGATCAGGATTATACTCTTGACCAAAGACAGATTCAGCTGAGGCTAATCTTGCACCAAAACTAGTGACACGTAATACCCACAATCATTACAGAAGCAACAGAAGACAGACATAGAGCAATCCCTTATAGACAGCCAGACACTGTGGGAGAGAGATCCACTGGATCTGCTGACTCAGGATCATAGTATAGGGTTACAACAGACTCAATTGGCATAATAAATACATAGAAATCTTCTTCCACAACCTACTATGGTGAGCAGCAACTGGGGTCCTAAAAGCTTTCAAGCAGCCATTTAAGATGCAGCTAATGGTCTCCTCTTGTCAGAAGCAAAGAAGAGTGAAGAGGGCATTTGGAAACTATCAGCCCTAGGACATGATGGATCTTGAGACCAGAAGAACTAGATGATGCCTGGCTACCAATGCCAACCACTCAGGAAGGGATCAAAACTGGAGATCCTGGATAGAGTGTGTTTTGTTTACCTAGTGCCACTCAGATAGGAATATACAACAAGAAGGATGGCTTTAATGAACAGGAGTTTATTCTCTTACAGTTCGGAGGTTTTAAGTCTGAGTCCAAAGTGCCAGGCTCTAGGGACTGGGTAAAAGCCCCTCAACCTTGGACTTCACCTCTGCTTCCCTGTCCCAGCCCACTGAAGCTGGAGACTTCTCTTCATTCAGACAGCTGCTGGCTGCTGAGACTGACAAGTAAAAAGACACAGTCCCAATGTTACCAAACAACACAGCAGACCAATGATTCAAGTCCATTGAAAATCCCAAGATTGGTAGAGCATGGCAGGCTGCTGAACAACAACTTGGCTACATGCAGGGTCTAAGCTGGAGACCTTCCTCAATATTGCTTCTTATATGCTGGAAGCAAGCCACATCCCTAAAGAAGCTATTCAGCTGCCCCAGTAATTCCATCATGGAGTTAATTACCTATCTCACCATAGAGAACAGCTACATCTAACTGCCCAGCCACTCAACTAGGACCAGCCAAGTTGACATACAACCTCAACTATCATAGAGTAGGAGGAAAAACATGGAAAAAAATCCAAAAACACAATAACAACCAGAATTACTGGTGAGATGAAGTCTGGTAGGACCCCCAAGACTATGGCCCTGGGATACACATCAGGCCCTGGTTAAAACTCACTCCCCAGGGCTGGCTCTCACCCTAACAGTAAATAAGACTTACGTGTATAGCACTCAACCCAGGGCAATGCACCCACCTACTCTACGGAGATATATCCCTTGGAGCAATTGGCCATGGGGCACCAGAAGGACAATACTCACAAGGAGGAAAAGCTGAACAGACAGGAATGCATAACTGAGAGGCACTCAGGGTGGGGGTGGTTTCTGAGAAGAGGAAGGAGGAAAGTATTTTAGGGTTGGGGATCGTAATTGGAGAGTGAAACCAAATGTACACGAAATGTTGAATGTAAAAGATCCTTCTGCTCTGTAAATTTGTTCCTAAAACACAATAAATAAATAAATAATAGGTTAGATAGAGAGATAGATTATAGATAGATAGATAGATAGATAGATAGATAGATAGATAGATAGATAAAGCTTGCAAGCAGCCATCTAGATGCAATGGTGGGTCTTTCCTCACCCAGAGCAAAGAAGAATGAAGAAAACCAAAGACACATGGAAACAATCAGTCCAAGTGACTGGTATACCATGCAATCCTCATCCTATATGAGACCAGAAGAATTAGATGATGCCCTGCTACCACTGTCAACCACTCGAGGGGAGGATCTATTTAGGAGATCCTGGATAGAGTGGGAGAACAATGTGGAACAAAACTCAAAGTCATTAATAAATAAATAAATAAAAAGGCCAGGTTTGTTGATCTGAGAGAGCCTAATGGAAACACTGTCTGGCCCCTAGCTGCCCTTCAGGTCCAGAATTGAGCCTACTCCTGTGGCTTCCAGCCAAACAAAACACAAGCATATGAGCTGAACATTTACATTAGGTAGATACACTCTTTGGAGAGATGAATTATGAGAGAATAGAAGAGCTGTGTATGCGCAAGGAGACAGCTGGGGGATGGCAGGAGCGAATGGAAGGTAGGACACAGGAAAGAAGTAACTATGGGGAGGAAGTGGAAGAGGAGCTATTGCATTGTGGTAAATTGTAATTAATGTCATGAGACAAAGTGTGTGTGAGCTGCTGTATGGAAAGTGAATTTGCTCTGTAAACTTTCACCCTAATCACAATTAAAAAAATAAATAAATAAAAGTGGTGCATTAAAGTCTCCTACTATGATTGTGGAGTTATCTATTTGTCTTTTCAATTCTTTTAAAGTCTGATTTATGTATTCTGGAGCTCTTTTGTTGGGTCTACAGATATCTATTATGGTTATATCTTTTTTTTAACATTTATATGAATATTATTATTATTATTATTATTATTATTATTATTGTGCTTTAGGTGCAAATACACAGAGAAGAGTTTCTTTTATATTCAACATTTCATCTACATTTGGTTTTATTCCCCAATTACCTTCCCCAACCCTAACCCACTCTCCTCCCCTCCCTTTCCAGTAACCCCAAACCCCATGCGCCTCCTAGTTATGCACTCCTGTGTGTCCTGCATTTCCTCCATGTGGATGTTGCCCCACTGGTACACTGTGGTCAATTTCTCCAAGGGATGCATCTCCATAGAGTATGCTGGTGCCTCACCATCAGTTGAGTGGTCTGTGTGTATGTCTTATTTACTATTGGGCTGAGAGCCAGCCCGTGGGAGGGAGTTTTATTCCAGATCCAAAGTGTATCCCAGGGCCATTGTATTGGGGGTCCCACCAGACTCCATCCAACCAGTAATTCTTGTCATTAGTGTGTTTTTTGGATTTTGTTCTACATTTTCCCTCCCACTCTCCAAGATGTCTAGTTTAGATCCCTTCCTAAGTGGTTGGAATTGGTAGCTGGGCACCATCTAGCTCTTCTGGTCTCATGTCCTAGGAATGATTCTTCCAAATACCCTTGGTTTTTTGCACTCTTCTTCACTTCTGATGATAGGACACCATTAGCTGCATCTTAAATGGCCACTTGAAAGCTTTTAAGACCCAGCCGCTACTCACCAATGTAGGTTGTGGAGCAAGATTTTTATGTAGTTTGTTATGCCAGTTGAGTCTGGTGCCTCCCAATATTATGGTCCTGAGTTGGTAGATATGGTGGATCTCTCTCTCACAGTGTCTGGCTGACTGTGAGGGATTGCTCTATGTCTGTCTTCTGTTGTTTCTGTAAGGATTGTGGGTATTTTGTATCAGTGGAATATGTGCAAGATTAGCCTCAGCTGAATCTATCCTTAAGGTAGAGTATAATCCTATTCACTGACATCTGATCTTCTCAGATGTGTATGTGTCTGTCTGTAGCCTGGTGTTTGGTGTTAATGATAATGCAGTATTATGAATACACTGGTTTTAGTCTCTGGCATCTCTACCTTATGCACACAATTTGGTGTCCTCCCTTCAATGTTATCATGGCGGTCACAGACTCTTTCCATACCATTGCTTTGTTTACCCACCTCAGCATGTGGCCCCAACTAGCCTGAGATTATTCCCTCCCTATTCCTCCCTCACTGGTACTACCAGGCGAGTTCCCATCCTTAAGCAAACCTTTCCTTGTCTTTTTACAGTAATGGGCTCATACATTATTTGTCCTTCTGCAATTAACTTATTTCACTCAGCATAATGTCCTCCAGGCTCATCCATGTAGTGAGCTGATTCATATATCCTTTATTGTTCTTTAATGTAGCATGGTATTCCACTGTGTGAATGTCCCATAATTTGGTTATCTGTTCACCTGTTGGTGGGCATTTATGTTGTTTCCGTCTCTTTGCTATAGTGAATTGTGCTGCATGAATATAGGTGTGCATACGTCTGTTTGTGTCCTGCCTTTCACCTCTTCAGGATATATCTCTAGAAATGGAATTGCTGGTTCAAATGGTACTTCCATTTTCAGTTTGTTAAGGAAATGCCATACCATTTGCCACAATGGTTGTTAACACTTTACAATCCCACCAACAGTGTATGAGAGTTCCAATCTCTCCACAACCTCACCAGCATTTGTTATTTTCTGTCCTGTTGAACTTTGCTATTATTGCTGGGGTGAGATGATACCTCACCATTGTTTTGATTTGCATCTCTCTAATGACTAAAGTGTTTCTTTGCTATTCATAAGGTTTTCCCTGGCCAATTCTTTGAGAAGTGGATGGCCTCTTCCTTCTTCCTAGTCTGTCTCAGTCTGTAAGCTGGGCTGATACCTGTGCATAATGTGCATCCTGCTGGGTTTGAAACACCGTGGCACAGCCTCAAAACTCAAATAAACACATCCCCATGGTAGGACAAACTGACAGACAAGTTTGTCTCCCTGTTGGAAACCTCTCCTACCACCCTTACCTGGGTCCCTGTGGCTAACTCCTGGAGGAAGTGCACCCGAAATGCTCCTTGGAAGCGAGAATGGCCAGACTTCTTCTCACCTACTTTGGTCATGTTGTCAGAGGAACCATTCCCTGGAGAAGGATGTCATGCTTGGTAGGGTGGAGGGTCAACAAAAGAGGCGGAGGCCTTCAATGAGATGGATTGACATGGTGGCTGTGATGATGGGCTCAAGTATAGCAGGGATCATGGAGCTGCCGTGAGATCAGGCAGTGTTTCATTCTGCTGTGCATGGGGTTGCTATGAGTTGAAAACAACTTGATGGCACCTAACAATAACAACAACAACAATGACTAAATATCATGAGCAATTCCTCATGTGTTTGATGGCTGCCAGCATATTGTCTTTTTTTTTTTTTTAGGATCTTGTTTTACATTCAACGTAACTTGTACATTTAATTTCATTCCTCATTTACCATGTCCAACCCTAACCAAGTCTCCTCCCCTCCGTACCCTGTAACCCTCCCCCTGTGCCCCTCTTATTTACGCATTCCTGTTTGTCCTGCATTTCCTCAATTTGAATCTTGGTCCTCTGGTGTCCCATGGTCTACTGCTCTAAGGGATGTATTACCATAGAGTGTGTAGGTCCGTCATCCTGGGTTGAGTGGTCTGCATGTACATCTTGTTAACTACTGGGCTCAGAGCTCGCCCCTGGGGGTGTGTTTTATTGTAGGCACAGAATATATTCCAGGGCCATAGTATTAGGAGTCTCCCCAAATTTCATCTGACCAGTAATTCTGGTCATTATTGAGTTTTTGGATTATGTTCCATGTTTTCCCTCCCATCTATCCAGGATCTCCAGATTTGATCCTTTCCTGAGTGGTTGGCATTGGTAGGCAGGCACCATCTAGTTCTTCTGGTCTTGAGGGCCCTCATGCCCTAGGGATGATTGCTTCTAAATGCCCCCCCCCTTTTGCATTCTTTACTTCTGAGGCTAGGGGACCATTAGCTGCATCTTAGATGGCCGCTTGAAAGCTTTTAAGACCCCAGTTGTTACTCACCAATGTAGGATGTGGAGCAATACTTTTATGTATTTTGTTGTGCCAATTGAACCTGGTGTCCCCCAGTACTATGGTCCTGAGACAGTAGATCTATTGGATCTCTCTCCCATAGTGTCTGGTTGTCTGTGAGGGATTGCTCTGTGTCTGCCTTCTATTGTTTCTGTAAGGACTGCAGATATTTTGTATCACTCGTGTCTGTGCACGATTAGCCTCAGCTGAATCTATCCTTAGTCTAGAGTATGCTTCTGTTCACCGACCCCCATCTGATCATCTCAGGTGTTTATGTGTTTATCTGTGGCCTGGTGTTTGGTGTTAATGGTAATTGTGGACACATTGGTTGGTATTAGCATCTGTTGTCTATCTCTTATGTGCACAATTTGGTGTCCTCTCATTTCCTAATGTTATCATGGTGGTCTTTAGTGAAATGTCTGTTCATGTCTCTTGCCCATTTTTAAATTGGATTTTTTGTCTTTTTGGTGTTGAAGTGTTGGTTTTCTATAGATTTTGGAGATAAATCCTTTGTCAGATATTTCATAGGCAAATATTTTCTCCCAATCTGTAGGTTCTCTTTTTACCCTTTTGAAGAAGTCTTTCGATGAATACAAGAATTTAATTTTTAAAAGATCCCAGTCATGTAGCTTCTCTTCTACCTCCTGTGCATTCTGGGTTATGCATGATAATATATTTGTGCCATAAATATATATATAAATATAAATATAGATTTACCTCTATATTTTCTTTGATGAGTTTTATAATTTTGGGTTTTACATTTAAGTCTTTGATCCAACCTGAGTTTGTTTTGGTGTATGGGGTGAGGTATGGGTCTTGTATTTTTCTGCAAGTGGATATCCCATTTTACCAGCACCATTTGTTAAAGAGGCTATCTCTTGCCCCATTTAATAGGTTTTGAACTTTTATCAAAGTTCAGCTGTCCATAGATGGGTGGGTCTATTTCTGGGTTTTTGATTTTGTTCCATTGATCTATCTGTCTATCATTGTACCAGTACCATGCTGTTTTGACTGCTGTGGCTATATAGTAGGTTTTAAGATCTGGGAGTGTGAGACCTCCTACTTTGTGCTTCTTCTTCTGCTTATTTGAGGTCGTTTTCCTTTCCATATGAAGTTAGTAACTGGTATATAGATTGGGATTGCATTAAATATATAGATCACTTTAGGTAGTATTGACACTTTCACAATATTCAGTCTACCTATCCATGAATAAGGAAGATTCTTTCATTTATGTTGATCCCTTGTTGTCTCCTATAGTAGTGTTTTACAGTTTTCTTTGTGTAGGTCTTTTGTTTCTCTGGTAAGATTTATTTCTATATATTTTATCTTTTTAGTAGGTATTGTAAATAGTATTTCTTCCTTTATTTCTTTTTCAGAGGTCTCTTTGCTGTAGAGGAATCCAACTGATTTTTTAATGTTGACCTTGTATCCTGCCACTTTGCTGAACTTCTCTATTAGTTCCAGTAGTTTTTTTTTGTTTTGTTTTGTTTTTGCTGAGGCTCTTGGGTTTTCTATTTATAGGATCATGTCATCTGCAAAGAGACACAGCTTTACTTCATCTTTGCCAATTTGGTTGCCTTTTGTTTCTCTTTCTTCCCTTATTACCCTGGCTAGGACTTCCAATACAAGGTTAAATAAGAGTGGTGATAGAGGGCATCCCTGACTGGTTCTCATTCACAAGGGGAATGTTTGTGTCTTTCTCCATTGATAATAATGTTGGCCCTTAGCTTTGCATATATGTCCTTTATTATGCTGAGTAATTTCCCTTCTATCCCTATTTTGCTGAGAGTTCTGAACAGGAACGGGTTTTGGATTTTATCAAATGCCTTTCTGCATCACTTGATATGATGATATTGTTCTTTTGTTTGGTTTTGGATTACATTGATTGTTTTTCTGATGTGGAAGCATCCTTGCATACCAGGTATGAATCCCACTTGGTCAGGATGAATTATTTTTTTCATATGTTGTTGGATTCTGTTGGCTAGTATTTTGTTGAAGATTTTTGTATCTATGTTCATTAGGGATATTGGTCTGTAGTTTTCCTTTTTAGTGGTGTCTTTCCTTGGTTTTGGTATCAGTGTTATGCTTGCTTCATAAAATGAATATAAGAGTATTTCATTTTTTTCTGTGCTCTGGAATAGCCTGAGTAGTGTAGGTGTAAACTCTCCCCTGAAAGTTTGGTAAAATTCTCCAGTGAAGCCATCAGAGCCAGCACTTTTTCTCATGGGAAGTATTTTTATGACCTGCTCAATTGCTTCCTTTGTTATGGGTCTGTTCAAGTATTCTGTCTCTGAGTTTGATAGTTTAGGTGTGTCTTGTGACTCCAGAAACTGTGTCCATCTCTTCTAGGTTCTCAAATCTATGGAGTATAGTTTTTCATAATATTCTGTCAGTACCTTTTCTATTTCAGTTGGTTCTGTTGTGATGACACCCTATTCCTTTATTATTCTTGTAATTTGCATCTTCACTTTCTTTTCTTTGTTCAATTTTCCAGTAGTGTGTCAATTTTGTTAATCTTTTTGAAAAACTATTTTCTTATTTTCTCTATTGTTTATTTGTTTTCTGTTTTGTTTATTTCTGCTCTGATCTTTTTATTTCCTTGCTTCTAGATACTGTAGGATTCTTCTGTTGTTCTTTTTCTAATTGTTGGAGTTGTTGAGTTAGAGTGTTGATTTTGTTTCTGTCTTCTTTTTTGATGTATGCATTTATTGCTATAAATTGACCTCTGAGTACTGCTTTTGCTGTGTCCCATAGGTTTTGGTAACATGTATCTTCATTCTCGTTTGTTTCTAGGAATTTTTTATTTCACTCTTTATTTCCTCTATTGCTCCGTAGTTTTTGAGCAATGTATTGTTCAACTTCCACATTTGATGGTTTTTCCTTGATCTTCCTATTATTAATTTCTAATTATATAGCATGTGGTCCAAGAAGATTCTTTGTATTATTTCAATGTTTTTAAATTTATTGAGGCTTGTTTTATGTCCTAATATATGGCCTATTCTGGAGAATGATCCATGTGCACTGGAGAAGAATGTGAATTGTTCTTTTGTTGGGCGGAGTGTTCCGTACATGTCCATGAGGTTGAGTTGGTTGATTGTGTTGTTTAGTTCGTCTGTATCTTTGTTGAGTTTTTTTCTAGTTGATCTGTCCCTCCTTGAAATTTGTGTGTTAAAGTCTCCTACTACTACTGTGGAGTTGTCCATTTTCCCTTTCAATTCAATTAATATTTGTTTCACATATTTTGGAGCACTTTCATTGGGTGCATAGATATTTATTATTGCAATATCCTCTTGGTCAATTGACCCTTTCATCATCATAGTGTGTCCCTCTTTGTCCCTTATGCTGTTTTTTACCATAAAGTCTATTTTATCAGAAATCAATATTGCCACTCCTGCTCTTTTTTGGTTACCATTGGCTTGGTATATTTATTTCCACCCCTTAACTTTTAATTTGTCTTTATCTTTGTGTCTAAGGTAGGTCTCCTGTGGACAGCACAGTAATGGGTCTTCTTTTCTTATCCAGTCTGCCACTCTCTTTCTCTTGATTGGTGCATTTAGTCCATTCACATTGAGTGTGATTAGTGATAGGTATGAATTGATTGCTGTCATTCTATTGTTTGTTTGTTTGTTTGTTTTTGTCTTTTTTTTTTTTTCTTTGTCGTATTGTTGGAGTTTCCTTGGTTCATATACTTTTCTGTGCTGAGTTCATTTTATTGTCAAGTATTTCCTCTCTTTTCTTCTTTATTGTTGGTTTTGTGATTACTAAACTCATATGTTCTCCCATTCTTCTGGGTTTGCTTAAGGCAATTGTTAATTTTCTCTGTGGTTACCTTGGAGTGAATTCTTGGCTCTATATTTTTGGAATACTCTGTTCTATGAGGACATTGTCCTGTTTTCCTCTCCCTTTGGAAGTTTTGTACCTAGAACTTATATTACCTCTATTTGGTTAGTTGCTGTTATTATGTGCAGATTGACTTCCTTGTTTTTTAGTGAATAATGTTTTATGGGCTTATTTTGAGCTTCTATTTCTAATTTGGTGTTAGTGTTGATGTCATGTCATGTGTCCTGATTTTGTTGTTCTCTGTTGTGGGTTCTTCATTGGAAGGATTTCTTTCAGCTATTCTTGTAGGTTTGGTCTGGTTTTCAAAAAATCCCTTAATTTCTGTTTTTCTGAGACTGTCTTGATTTCTTCCTCATATATGATGGATAATTTGGCTGAATATAGGAAAAGGGAGCTCTGGTAGCATAGTGGCTAAAGCACTTGACTGCTAACCAGAAGGCTGGCGGTTCAAACCCACCAGCCACTCCTCGGAAGGAAGGTTGGGCAATCCTACTTCCGTAGTGATACTGCCTCGGAAACCCAAGGAGGGGTCGCTATGAGTCAGGGCTGACTTGACGGCACATAACAACAACAACAACAACAGTTGGAAGTTCTTTACCTTCAGTGTTTTGTATATTCTGTACCATTGCCTTCTTGACTGCATGGTTTCTACTGAGTAATCTGAGCTCAGCCGAACTGTTTTATTATTATAAGTGATATTTCTTTATTCCTGGGCAACTCACAAAATTCTTTCTTTGTCTTTGGTTTTTGAGAGTTTGATTATGATATGTGTAACAGTTGGAGCTGTGTGTCAACTTGACTGGGCCACCGTTCTGTGTGGTTTAAGCAATTGTGATGTGGATTATTCCCATGATGGGATTGGATGTAGATGTTCTGAGCAGCCAATCTATTGAAAGGGAGTTTCCCTAAGGATGTGGCCTGTTTCCAATATATTTTTGGACATCCTGGGACAAGAGACACTCTTCTGTGGATCTGGATCCCATTGTGCTGCCTACAACTGTCTGTGAGCAAAGAATCCACCATTTGGCCTCCAGATCTTGGATTCATCATTCATTAGAGTCAACAGCAAATATACTGCCTGTCAATCCTGAGCTCATCAGTCCCTGCAGCTGTATGAGTTGGGAAAAGCCTCCAGCTTGATACTTGATCCAAGAACTTTGGACTTGCCAGCTTCTATAAGTGTGTGACCCATTTTCCTAATATAAATTTCTCTTTTTCTATATGTATATATAAGCTTTATTGGTTTTGCTTCTCTAGAGAACCCAGTCTAACACAATATGTCTCGATGGTTTTCTCTTGGGATCTATCCTTTGTGGAGTTCTTTGAGCTTCTTGGACAATTATCTTTTCTTCCTTCATGATATGGGGGAAATTTTCTGTTAGTAAGTCTTCCACAATTTTCTTTAGATTTAAGGAAGACCACTGTGAAGAAAGAACCAAAATTCAATGACTATGTGTGAAAGTGATGTGAGAGTGGCATCTGACCTCCTCTAACTTCATATGAGGGGAGAAGGAACTTCAGCAGTCCAAAGTTAATTCCTAGGAGATGGAGACCAGATATGACTCCACCTTGCAAACTTTTTATGAATTCTGACACCAACTGTCCCTACCACAGCACACTCCACTTCTCTGCTGGGCTCCATACTCCTTTGCAATGGTCATACAGAACTCACAGACAATACTCATGGTTAAGGGTTTTATTAGGGAAGTAACAGGTTACAGTTCAGGATCAGGAATGCTCAAGATACAGTTCTTCAATCAGGACAGCCTCCTCTCAGTCATGCTTGAAGGCAGGTCTCTCTGGCCCTCATCTCCCCCCCCCCCCAACCTGGCCTCTGCTTTTCATGAGGCCAGTATTATAAAGCTCTTTTTAGCTCTGCCGATAAATACCAAGAGGCACTCCACTCTGCCAGTAGATAAGCTGAGGAAAGCACTCAGCTTCCTCACTCAGAGGGCTGGAAACCCATTACTCTGTCTCATGTCCATCGCTTGAATATGCTGCCTCTGCTGCCACCATTTCTCTGCCACTGCTTCTGGGTGTCTCACACCATTTCTTGTGTCACAGCTCTCTGTCTTCTGGATCAAGGAAGTTTACTGCATGGGTCTCTAGTCCAAAAGCTCTTCTTTCTTGGTGGTAGTGAGATCTCCCTTTCTCCTTCTGCAATGGCTCATTTTAAGTCTAGTGAGATGTCAAAACTGACTGATTTAGGGACTTCCGGTAAGATGGAGGAATAGGCAGACAAGCGACACAAACGTTCTTCAACAAAGAGAAGAAAAACCAATTGACAGAGATACAGAAGATAATCCTAGAGACCCAAGCTTTGAAAGGAACTATACAGAAGTGGATTAGGCACCAACTAGTGGAAAGAGAAAAACAGTGAGCACAGAGACAGTCAGAGCTGTGGACTGTCAGCTACTCTGATGGGACCAACAGCCTGAGTATTTCCAAGTGGTGCTGGGACCTGAGAATTGACCCAAAGATCAGCCCTGGTCACCAAGGGCTGCAGGGACAACTGTGCTGGTGACCTATGACTAGGAAGGGAAACAACAAGGAGGGAGACAACCTGAGCTGTTGGTTTTCCACTGTCCGGAGGGCACAACTATTTTGATTATTTACATATGGCAGCCATTTTGGGGGAGCTCTGGTAGCATAGTGGCTAAGACACTTGCCTGCTAACCAGAAGGCTGGCGGTTCAAACCCACCAGCCACTCCTCGGAAGGAAGGTTGGGCAATCCTACTTCCGTAGTGATAACTGCCTCGGAAACCCAAGGAGGGGTCGCTATGAGTCGGGGCCGACTCAACGGCACATAACAACAACAACAACAACAACAGCCATTTTGGATATTTAAAGTGACTGAGGATGCAGCCATTTTGAATGTTTATAAGCAGTGGCCATTTTGGATATTTTAAGTGACTAAGGGTGCAGCCATTTTGAATATATACAAGTATCAGCCATCTTAGATATTAAAATGATAGCATTCTCATTTGAATTCCAGGGACCTAGGAATAAGCTCTATTTGCCAAGGTCAGCAGAGACACACTAGAGGATGACAACAGGAAAGGAGACAAGTTGTGTGTGTATAGTGGTGTCAACTAGTGAAAAGAGGAGCACAACACAGTACCCTGCTTGCATAGATAACATACAAACAAAATAAAGAAAACAAAAATTATGGACAAGTCACTCCAATATACAATCACCAATTAAATATAAGCACAAAAAAATCACAATGCCTTGGAGACAACAGAGCATCACAGTCCACACAATGAAGCAAGATAAAGCAGGAGAAACAAGGAACCAGGATACAGACCCAAAACACATCCCTGAGGAAGACACAGCATTGGAACTCCCTGATAAGGAATCAAAAGAATTATATTTCAGTATCTTCAAAGAATTGAGAGACAGATCAAGGAAAACACAGAGAAAACCCTAGAACAATTTCGAAAAACAATACAAGAACAAAATGACAAAATAAATGAAAAATTAGAAATGATACAAAATCTACACACAGAAATCTAGAAGATTAATACTAAATTTTCAGAAATAGATAAGACATTGAATGGGCAAAGGAGCAGAATAGAATCAATGGAAGGCAGGATTATGGAGATTGAAGGCAAATGCCTGAACACTTCGTTGGAAAGGGATAAATCAGAAAAAAAGATCAAAACAAAATGAAGTAAGCCTAAGGTTCATGTGGGATACCATCAAAAAGAATGTTGTTGCTTGTTGTTATGTGCCGTCGAGTCTCACCCGACTCATAGCGACCCCTCCTTGGCTTTCCAAGGCAGTATCACTATGGAAGTAGATTACCCCATCTTCCTTCAGAGGAGTGGCTGGTGGGTTTGAATCGCCAGGATTCTGTTTAGCAATCAAGTGCCTTAGACACTATGCTACCAGAGCTCCTATCAAAAGGAATAACCTACGTGTAATCAGAACTCCAGAACAGGAGAAACAAATAAAACCACAGAGAAGATTGTCAAAGATTTGTAGAAAGAGAATTTTCCTGGTATCATGAAAGATGAGAATATATATATTCATGAAGTCCAACGAACCCAAAGCAGGATAGACCCCAAAAGAAAATCACCCAGGCATATCATCATCAAACTCACCAAAACCAAAGACAAAGAAAGAATCATGAGAGCTGCATGGGGAAAATGAATAGTTACCTACAAAGGCAAGCAATTAGACTAAGCTTGGATTTCTTGACAGAAACCATGCAGGTGAGAAGACATTGGGATTGTATATATAAAACACTGAAAGAGAAAAATTTCCAACCAAGAATTAGGTACCCAACAAGATTGTCCCTCAAATATGATGGTGAAATTAGGACATTTCCAGATAAGGAGAAATTAAGGGAATTTGTTAAAACCAGACCAACCTCACAAGAGATGCTAAAGGGAGCCCTTTGGACAGAGAAGCAACAACAGCCAGCAACTGACCATTAACACACATGATCATATAACCCAGAAACCAACCCAGCTATGGAGATATCCAAAGGAAATAAGCCTACAAGAATGTAAACAGGGAACCAGAGACATCAATTGACAAATGAAGACAACTACAAACCAAAAAGAGGGAAAAGACTGTGTAATTTCAGAACTTCTAGATGGTAGGGAACTCAAGACAATTACAAGATAGAACAGACTGTTCTAAACTTGGGAAGAAAACTATAAATCACAGGGTAACCTCAAAGGAAAATGATAAACCTTCACATCAAAATTAAAAAGAGGACCAGCATAAATATTCAGCAAATACTAAAACAATAGCAATGAAGGAAGTGATAACACAATGCATAAAATAAATGAGCTCAGCATAGAAAAACAAATGGAACAAATCAACACTATAAAAAGCATGTAACAAAAATGACAGCAACAAATTCATATTTGCCAATAATTACATATTTGGCAAGGGAATTATCTCTAAGATTAATAGAAAACTCCAACACCTCCACACCAAAGGAATTAACAATCCAATTGAAAAATGGGCAGAAGACATGAATAGATACTTCAGCAAGGAGGATATTTAAGTGTCCAGCTAACACGTGAAGAGATGCTCACAGTCATTGGCCATTAGAGAGATGCAAATCAAGACAACGAGATATCGTCTCACCCCAGCACTGATGGCAAAGTTCAACGAGACAGAAAACAACAAATGCTGGTGGGGATGTGGAGAGAATGGGATCTCATACATTGCTGGTGGGACTGTGAAGTGATACAACCACTGTGGAAAGTAATATGGCAATTCCTTAGAAAGCTGGAATTAGAGATACCATTTGACCCTACAATCACATTACTAGGTACATATTCCAGAGAGGTGAGAGCCAGGACAGGAACAGATGTATACACACTCATGTTCATCGCAGCACTATTTACAATAGCAAAAAGATGGAAACAACCTATGTGCCCATCAGTGGAAGAGTGGGTGACCAAACTATGGTGCATACACCTAATAGAATGCTATTAAAGGAAATGCTATTAAAACACTAAAGAATAATGTAGAGTCTGCAAAACACTGCATAATATGGATGAACTTGGAGGACATTATGCTGAGTGAAATAAGTCAATCACAGGACAAATATTAGTTCATTGTTGTGGAAGGTCAAGAAAAGGTTTATATATGGAGGGAAACTTTCTTTGTTGGTTGCCAGGGGTGGAAGGGAAGAGGGGGGGAATGCTGCAAAAAAAAAAAATTCATTGACCCATGTCACTTTAATTTCGTGTATTTCACTGTACATAAATTATATTTCAATAAAATGCATTAAAAAAGAAAAGAAGACAATCTGTAAAGCCACACAGTAATTATCTCAGCAGTTGGGACTGGAGGATGGGTATGGGTGATTCTCATTTTCCATCGGTTCATTTTGTTTTCACTATAAGATTGTATTTCTTTAATAATAATAAAAAGACATACATTTTTAAAAGAAAAAAAAAACTGATCCCTATTTTAGGGTTTCATGCACCTTATTTGCATGGTCCCATACCAGAAAGGCACCATGTACCTTATTCACATTATTAGCAAGGTATTCAATTCCTTTGGTGGACCACAAACACCTCATATTTGCATAACCCTACCCAGTCATCTCAGAAGGAAGTTTGGACAATGATAATTCTGTAGTGATACTGCATCAGAAACCCAAGGAGGGGTCGCTATGAGTCAGGGCCGACTCGTTGGCACATAACAACAACAACACCCAGTCATCTGGTGGGAGTAACTAAGATTATGGTTAGAAGGGTCATATTAAGTAATTCACTGCACCACACTATGAAATATAAATGAGATGATTTATAAATTCATTATATGCTGTCTGTTTTGAATATCATTAACATTTAAACTGTGTCAACCAAATAAACACACAACACAACAATTTATGAACAAAGTTCTGATAAGCTTTCCTATTCTCTTATTCAGAACATTATATTAGAAGCTCTAGGGGAATCTTTGTGGAGGTGCAAGTGAGAAGGTGAAATTTTTCCTTACAGCTCTGAGAAGAATGTAGCCCCAGGCTACATTATAATGTCCCCAGTGTTAGTTTAGAAGGGTCAGCGGGAGCTGGCCATCAGTAATCATTCTCTGGTGTAGCTGCAGATCAAGATGCCAAGCCACCACTAAGTCCATTATCCATGGAGATAGACATCTCTTCCCAGGGGTGTACCTCTGTTGCTCACAGCACATCTCTCCCACTTCTGGCTTGACTTTGAACTTCTTTGCTTATAAATATTATAATTACTTTTTCTGAACTTCAAATCAGAGTGTATTATATAAAAGCTTCCTTGGTTTCATAGCAGTTGCAGCTACTAGGAAGCGGGCTGTTAGAAGCAGTGACAACCAACATGCAGGGAATATGTAAGCAGACTTCAAAAAGCAAGACATTTGGGGCCCTGGCTGATGTTGGCATGGTCTTTGGGGCAATCAGTAAGAAATAATATGTACTAGAAATTTTTTTGATTTTGTTTTAGATATACTTACTACAATTAAAACATATATATGCAGCGGAAGGAATTTAGTAGGAAAAGAATATCTTTTAAGGACCCTGAGACTCTCTGTCCAGAGAAAATGTAGAGAATGTTGTCAAGATACTAGTATCTAACAATCTAAGAAACAAACCAACCACGTTTCACCTCTCCCTAGTGGCTTCATGATTGTAACATGTCTTTTCTGTAAACTGAACACCTTAATTCTATGTTAAGAATGTTCCTAAAACACATTGTTTTAGGACAACTACAGGCAGACCATAAGTTACAGACTTCAAATTTTTAAGGTTGGAAACTTTTATACTTGCTCATAAAAACAGCAACAGAATAAAGTAGGTGTCAGTGGCCTATATATAGAGGAAGTTCAGATAATAAATAACTAGGCTAAAAGAATATGAACTCCCTGAGCAGGGAGCTAGGCAGGAAATTGCAGTCAAATCTATGAGGTTATTGTCCTCCCTTTTCCCAATTAAGCTGAGGCAGCAACATTTCTCTGAATCAATCTACTCAGGTTTCCCTGGCCCCAGAGAAGATCAGAAGCAAAATAAGAGAAACAATTTAGAGGAAAAGAAATAATATAACAAAAATACTTTCAAAGTTGTTATTCATTTATAATTACTTACCATGGGGAACCATATTGATACCTATATCTGATCTTGGCCCACCAGACAGCATCCTTTGTAGAGAGGGTTGAGAGATTGAGCACACCAGCCTTTGTAGAACCTGAATACGATGTAGGAGTTTTTTGGGACGAGATTAAAAACTGCATGGCCCAGGGGAGAAATATACCACTAGTTTATGCATATGTAGCTGCTACATGTTACATAAGCATATATACATGCACAGTTACGGTATATAAGTGTGTTTGTTGATGTAAGTTGTGGTATAAATAATATTCTAAATACGATAAATAAAGATTCTAAATTCAGAGGTAATTAAGCACTTACTAGGTCCTTATTTTTAAATCAGCATCATTAGCTTTCTTGAAATAGCAACATACCTTAGTGCATTTAGAAATGGTATGCATTTATATTCAAGGTCTTCTGGTGGCACAAAGGTTAAACAATCAGCTGGCAACTGAAAAGTTGGCAGTTTGAACCTACCCAGTAGCTCTGTGGAAGAAAGATGTGTGAATCTGCTTCCATAAAGATTACAGCCTTGGAAACCCTATGCTATAATTCTACTCTGTCATATGGGGCCACTATAAATCAGAAACAACTCAACACCACCTAATAACAACAACAAATGTATATCTTTTATATGTAATAATTTTCATCAGTATATATGCTCCAGTGTGTGTATAGATTTTACATGCATATCCAGTTATCTTTTGTTGTCGTTAGGTGCCGTCAAGTCATCTCCGACTCATAGTGATCCTAAGCACAGCAGAACGAAACACTACCTTGTCCTGTGCAAGCCTCACGGTCTTCATTGTACCTGAGCTCATTACCACAATCCTTGCTGTACCTGAGCTCATTACTGCAGCCACTGTATCTATTCATCTTGTTGAGAGCCTTCCCTTTGTTTATTGACCCTCTGCTTTACCAAGCACGATATCCTTCTCTAGGGAATGGTTTCTTCTGACAACATGACCAAAGTAGGTGATATGAAGTCTGGCTATTCTTGCTTCCAAGGAGCATTCTAGCTGCACTTCCTCCAGGACAGATTTGTTAGTCCTTTTAGCAGACCATGGTACTCTTAGCATTCTTCTACAACACCAAAACTCAAAAGCATCAACTCTTCGTCAGTCTTCCTTATTCATTGTCCAGCTCTCACATGCATAAGAGGTGATTAAAAATACCATGACATGAGTTAGGCACACCTTAGTCCTCAAGGAGACATCTTTGCTCCTCAGCACTTGAAAGAATTCCTTTGCAGCAAGTTTTCCCAATGCAATATGTCATGTGATGTCTTCACTGTTGCTTCCATTGGTGTTGATCATAGAATCAAGTAATATGAAGTCTTTGACAACTTCAATCTTTTCTCCATCCACCATGAAGCTGTTTATTGGACCAGTTGTGAGAATTTTTGTTTTCTTTATATTGAGATGTAATCCATACTGCAGACTGCAGTCTTTAATCTTCATCAGTAAGTGCTTCAAGTCATCTTCATTTCAGCAAGCAAAGTTGTGTCATCTGCGTATTGTTGTTAATGAGTTTTCCTCCAATCTTGATGCCATGTTCGCCTTCACACAATCCAAATTGTTGGATTATTTGCTCAGCATACAAGATGAATAAGTATGGTGAAAGGATGCACTCCCTTCTTGATTTTGATCCATGCAGTATCCCCTTGTTCTGTTTGAACAACAGCCTCCTGGTCTATGTACAGGTTTCTTATGGGTACCATCAAGTGTTCTAGAATTCCCGTTCTTCTCAGTGTTATCCACAATCAGTTATGATCCACACAATCAAATGCTTTTGCATAGTCAATAAAACACAAGTAAACATCATTCTGGTATTCTTTCTTTTCAGCTAAAATCTATGTGACATCAGCAATGATATCCCTCATTCCACGTCCCCTTCTGAATCTAGCTTGCATTTCTGGAAGCTCTCTGTCAATGTACTGCTGCAACCATTTTTGAATTATCTTCAGTAAGATTTTACTTGCATGTGATATTAATGATATTGTTCAATAATTTCCACATTCTGTGGGATCACCTTTCTTTGGAATGGGTACAAATATGGATCTCTTCCAATCAATTGGCCAGGTAGTTGTCTTCCAGATCTCTTGGCATAGTCAAGTGAGTGCCTCTAGTGGGGCATCCATTTGTTGAAACATCTCAATGGGTATTCTGTCAATTTGTGGGGCCTTGTTCTTAGCCAATTCCTTCAGTGCAGCTTTGAATTCTTCCTACAGTACCATTGGTTCTTGATCATATGACACCTCCTGAAATGGATGAACACCGACCAGTTCTTTTGGTATAGTGACTGTGTATTTCTTCCACCTTCTTTTGATGCTTCCTGTATCATTCAATATTTTGTCCATAGAATCTTTCAATACTGCAACTTGAGGCTTCAATTTTTTCCTCGGTTTTTTCAGCTTGAGAAATGCTGATCTGTTGTTCCTTTTGATTTTCTAAGTCCATGTCTTTACACATTTCATTATAATAATTGGCTTTTTCTGATCAAGCTGCTTTTTGAAATCTTCAATTCATTTCTTTAATCTTGTCATTTCTTCCATTTGCTTTAGCTACTCTCCACTGAAGGGCAAGTTTCAGAGTCTCTTCTGACATGAATTTTGGTCTTTTCTTCCTTTCTTGTCTTTTTAATGACCTCTTGCTTTCTTCATGGATGATGTTCTTGTTGTCACCCCACAATTCCTCTGGGTTTTGGTTATTGCTGTTCAACGAATCAAATCTGTTCTTTAAATGGTCTCTAAATTCAGGAGGGATATTATAAAAGTCATATTTTGGCTCTCATGGACTTGCTTTAATTGTCTTCCACTTTAACTTGAATGTGCATATGAGAATTTGATGGTCTGTTCCACAGTCAGCTCCTGGGCTTGTTTTAGCCAAAGATATTGAACTTCTCCATCACCACTTGCCATAGATGTAGTCAATCTGATTCCTGTGTATTCCATCTGGTGAAGTCCATGTGTAAAGTCACTGCTTATGTTGTTGAAAAAAGGTATTTTCAATGAGTGTCATTGGTTTTGCAAAATTCTATCATGTGATTTTCGGTGTTAATTTTTACCACCAGGGCCATATTTTCCAACTACTGGTAATTCTTTTTTCCAACTTTTGCATTCCAGTCACCAGTGACAATCAATACATCTTGATTGCATGTTCGATCGATTTCAGACTGCAAAAGTTGTTAGAAATCTTCAGTATTCTCATCATTGGCTTTGGTGGTTGGTGCATAAATTTGGGTAATACTACTATTAACTGGTCTTCCTTATAGGTTTCTGGATTTTGTCCTATCACTGACAATGGTGTACTTCAGGACAGATCTTGACACAGTCTTTGTGATGATGAATGCCATACCATTCCTTTCAATTTGTCATTCCCAACATAGTAGATCATATAGTTGTCTGATTCAAAATAGCCAAAACCAGTCCATTTTAGCTCACTAATGCCTACGGTATCGATCTTTATGCATTCCATTTCATTCTTGACAACCTCTAATTTTCCTAGATTCATACTTCGTACATTCCATGTTCCAATTATTAATGGATGTTTGCATTTGTTTCTGTTCATTTTGAGTCATGCCACACCAGCCAATGGAGGTCCTGAAAACTTTACTCTATCTGTATAGGTAAAGTCATCTTTACTCTAAGGAGTCAGCTCTTCCCCAGTCAAATTTTGAGTGCCTTCCAACTTAAGGGGTCATCTTCCAGCATTATGTCAGACAATGTTTGAGGGATATTCATAAAGTTTTCCAGTAATATATCAGACCATGTTTCACTGCCATTCATAAGGTTTTCACTGGCCTATTCTTTGAGAAGTAGATGGCCTCTTCCTTCTTCTGAGTTTGTCTAAACCCGGAACCTCCACTGAATCATCCCCACCATGGATAACCCTGCTGGCATTATGCAGCATGGTGGCCATAGCCTCCAGCCTCACAGCAAAACATAAGCCACCACAGGACAAGAAACTGACAGACAAGTTTGTCTCCGTTAGTTGTTCCTAACTCCTCTACACATGCCTACCTTAGGCCCTGGCCTCGATATAGAGGCACAATTTTTGTTTTAGCAAAAATTAATCCAGTAATTTATAATCAAATCAATTTATAACATGATATAGTAAGCTTTGGTGATAATATATAGGAGGGACTCACATAAATGAGATTATTTCACCACCACCTTTCCCCTCTGAACAATCAGTAAGAGATAATTGAGATACTCACTAAGACTTAATTGTGATATTAAGTCAGATCTCATCTTTTTGATCCTAATAAGTGCCTGTGCTACCTGACTGGAAAGCTTACTTGTGGCTGCCTTCTGAGTAGGATCAAACCTTCTCATGAACAACTATTTCTAATGAGACTTAAGAGACTGCCAAAAGGCCCACAGTACTTAAAATATCTCCATGGCCTTGTCACAGAGCCTGAATTATCACCATTAATTATTTCTTTGGATTAAGACTTCATTTATTACATTAATTCACTCACTAATTAAATATGTTCAGCTCTTAAAGGATAAGGGGATAGGGAGACTCAGCCTAGGGTGCCTTGTGGGGAGGTGAGGGAAGGCCAGAGAAAGTAAATGTTTGAAGTTAGGGGTAGTGTTCTGTGCATAGGGGATTGTAACTGCAAGCAGTGAATGTGCCTGCATATAAGGGAAAGAGAAGGAGCCAAAAACAAAGAGGTGAAAAGAAACTATATAAAACTTGATTTTGAACAGATTCAGGATCTTGGCAGTTGCTACATGTAGTCTTAAAAGGAAGGACACAAGAGATGCACTTTTCATCCCACAGGTTTCACATGAGAATTCATGGCCTATTGTGATATCCTTTTATCCACTATGTTCTTTGAATTGTTCAGCTATAGATACACTAAAAATAAAAGTAAGATTCAGTTGGCATCATTTTTCTTGCCATTTGGCATTTCTTTTTGGAGAGTGTAAAGACAAAACCATTTTTTAAAACACAACTTGATGGAAATAAATGTAAAGGCTGTCTGCTTCCCTGGTTAACACACTCAGTTGCCAGCTGAAAAGTTGTCATTTCAAGTCCACCAGCAGCACCTTAGAAGAAAGTCCTGGAGATCTGCTTCTGAAAATCAGTCATTGAAAATGCTGTGGAGCAGCCAGCTACCTAGAGGGAGTGAGTAGTTGGACCTGTGGGCTCGGGGCCATAGTCACAGGGGACATCAAGCTCAACTGGCATAACATACTACACAAAACATTGTTCCACATTCTACTTTGGTGAGTAACAATTGGGATCTTAAAAGAGTACAAATGGCCATCTAGATGCAACGAAGGGTTTTTCCTTGTCCAGAGCAAAAAAGAATGAAGAAAACCAAAGATTCATGGAAAAAATTAGTCAAAGTGACTGGTACACCATGCTATACTTAGCTTATATGACTATGAGACCAGAAGAACTACATGGTGTCTGGCTACCACTGTCAACCATTCACAGGGGGGATCTATATAGGAGTTCCTGGACAGAGTGGGAGAACAATGTGGAAAAAAAACTCAAAATCATTAAAAAGGGAGGGGGGACCAGGTTTGCTGGTCTGATAGAGCCTGATGGAACCACTGAGACTATGGCCCTTAGTTGCCCTTCAGGTCTGGAACTAAACTCACTGTTGTGGCTTCCAGTCAAACAAAAGACAGGCATATGAGTTGAACATTTACATTAGGTGGATACACCCCTTGGAGAGAACAATCATGGGAGAATAGAAGGGCTGTATATGCACAGGAGTTCAATGAAGGAAGGACACAAGGTAGAGGTTACTATGGGAAGGAAGTGGGAGAGTAGCTGTTGCATTGTGGGAAATTGTAGTCAATGTCATGAGACAAAGTGTATGTGAACTGCGGTAAAGAAAATGCTGTGAAGCATAGTTTGAGAACTCTGACACACATGGCATCACCATGAGTCAAAATTGACTTGAAGGCAACTGTTTTAAATGGCTGTTTAGCCATTTGAGCATTTAGATGATGCTCACTGTGTGTATCATGATTTTCTCCAGTAATTGACATACAGTTTAACAAATTGGATCACTATTTCTTTTGACTCCTCATTTCCTCTCCTTTTAATCTTTCCAGAAAGAGTACAAGATATCTTTTTTACAACCTTTCCAAAATTTAGTTATTTAAAATAACAATAGTAGCAAAGCTACATTATAAGCGCTGTTCTAATAAAATATACAATAGCTATCAGCTAATTCCCTATAAGCCTCAAGGAATATGTTATACCTGTTCAGCATGGAACATAACCATTCCAAGTGTTCCTGTAGCTGCTTCTGCCAGTAGTTTATTTGTATAAGGTTTCTATTACCTCCTCATTGCTTGTGCTTTCTTTTTCATTTCTATTGCTAAAGATTGGTTTGAAAAACCTATTCAATATCTTCGTCATTTCAGACCTATCATTAACTTCATGTCCATCATGATTTATTCGTGGACCTACTTTTGCTTCAATATCTCTATTCCCTGGTGCATTAATAAAAAGCATTTCTGTTGCTTTGACTATTTTTTAACTAGCATTCTCTTTACAATTTCTTTGCAAGCTACACATGATATTATTTTGTTCATAATTCTTTTATATCCCTCTAATTCCCAGCTTGGATTTTCTTTACCAGAAACTCTATACAGAATCAAATCTATACAGAATCAATCATAGGGGGTATTTCCAAATTCTGTATGATTTCTCTCCATGGTAAGATCACTGTGATTTTTCTGACATTTAATTATTACAATTAAGGACATGCTTAGTTTATTTAAACATTTGACATCTCTCATAGGAGTTGGTTGCTTCTCTGCTATTTGAAATGTACTATATGCCTGCTTTAAATCTGTTTGTTCTGGGAAAAACAGAACCTGCAGATCCTGTCCCTGCAATCTGCTTTTTCATGGGAACTCAGGCTCTGCACCATGCAAGAACAGAGAGAAACTGAGGGTTGCACTGGCCTGAAAGTCTTTGCTGGGTATCTTCTTTCCAGCTTTGGAATAAACAGGCCCTGGGGCAGCATTGACTCTTGTCTGTTATGTGCTCTGACCCTGCTCTGACCCACCATCTTATAAAGACCCAGCAGCCATGAATGGTTAGAAGGATGCAATTTCACTCTGGGTATCCCTAAGGCAGAATCAAGATAAAACAGAGGGAAATATAGATAAAATCTACTGTCAGTTTCTTCCCTGTCCTCCAGGTATCTCCCTTGGATATTACTCCACTCTCAGATGTCCAGTATCTTGTTCTAGACTGCTAGTCCTTTTGACCTTTCAGAAGAGCATCGTGCTGAGGTCTGCCCTCCCAGAGATGTAGACCCTGACACCACCTTTCTGCTCTGCCATCATTACTACCTAGAGGCAAGGTAGGGATACAAACTTAGTTGTCTCTAAGAAGAAACTGACAAACCCATCAAAATACCACCTGATGTCTCTCTGTCCTATTTGATGCTTTATAAACAAATAATGGTGGCCCCTGTTACCCCCTTTTAGTGCATAACTGGAGGCAAAGAGTAGACTTCTACTTTATTCAATGATAAATTCAAAGAAATAAATCAAACACAAACAGAAGACCAGATTTGTGGAGAAGTGAGAAAAAGAAGGAATACTTGCATTGAAATGATCACAAATGAGGAAATAGGGATTTGGGAAAGACAAAAGGAGAGAGGGAGTAGATTATACTGTAAGAATGAATGTTTCTGCAGTACAGCCTGGCAGAAAGGATGGAACTGACTCTTGGTGTCCTCTAGCCTTAGAAGACCACTGACCTCTTGAAATGGGGGAAGGAAGCCATGGAAGAGGAGCTGAGGTCACTGGAACAAAGTTCCCATCCCCATACACCTGCAGATAGAAATAGGTCATTTTACTCATGCTAGCCTAGAGTTTCTGTTCTTGCCAACTTGCATCTACCACCACCACCCTTACAGGACCTGACATCTCAACATTGAGTGTCCTCCAGAGCCTCTCACATGCTCACAAACTAATTTATCATCCAGAGTTGTGTGGGATCTTGTTCTAGTTCTCTTGTTCTCTTTTCTCTTCTTGGCTCTGTCTGTGAAACTACTCCAAGGCATTTCATTACTACTATAGCTGATGAAGAGAGCTCTGGTGGCATAGTGCCTAAGGCATTTGACTACTAACCAGAAGGCTGGTAGTTCAAACCCACCAGCCACTCCTCAGAAGGAATATTGGGCAATCTACTTCCATAGAAACACCATCTCAGAAACCCAGAAAAGGGTTGTTAAGAGTTGGACTCAACTCTATGGCAGTGAGTTTGGTAGTTTTTTTATTTTTTTTTAAATAGCTGATGGTACCCTTGAGAGGCAAATACTAGGACAAAGGTATGATTCTTATTATCCTGAAGTAACAGCAGTATGCTTAATGGGTGTTGGATTTCACTGAGGGCTTAAAATCACTCTAATTGCTCCCTGAGGCCACAAAATCTGCTTTCCCAAAGCTTTCCATGGAGGTGGTCCTCCTCATACCCCACAAGGTCTCCAACTCCCTCACAGACTTGAATGGGCCACATCACCCCCAAAGCTCTACACTCTCCTCAGTCCCAAGGCCAGCCTCAAGAAAAGCTTACAGAGTGGTTGGCATTGGTAGCCTGGCACCATCTAGTTCTTCTGGTCTCGAGGGCCATCATGTTCTATGGCTGATTGCTTCCAAA